>NC_057947.1:33466512-33516512 GCF_018555375.3 Anguilla rostrata | reverse complement strand
GGAATAATAAACTCGCTTCCCCACCGCCCCCCCGCCCCCACCCCCTTTGGGAGAAATGGAGAAAGCGCATTCCCCAGCGATGAGGTCACTCCCGCGCCTCTTTTGTCCGCAGTTGTGCGCAGTAAAAAAAAAAAAAAAAATCATTTTTATTCGCTTCGATTTTTTTTTAAAACCTCTCTGACGTCCGTTTTATTTTTTCACACACGTGATGAAATGTGCTCCTCCTGGGGAAAAGAGGGCCACAAAAACAAGCCGAGTGTCTTGCGCTGTAAATTTGGTCTTTTTTTTTTTGTCGTCGGGTAAAACGGTGCATTATTTTGCTGTGCTTTATTGGTCGTGCCATTTCAGTTCCCTTCCGTGGGAACACAAAAAAAATAAAAAAAATAAAATAAAATGAAACCTCACTGCAGAATAAGGGCACTTGTGTCCAAGCAAAGGATAACGAGAACCATGAGTGTGGCAAGTGTCACGAAATCTATTTCTGACCGTTTATTAAACACGTCTCCAGCCACACGCGAAGCTCGTGTCGTTCGCTGGAGCCGTGGAAAGCGGCTCTTTTTTTTCTTTTGTTTGCTGTAGTTTTATGAGATGTTTCTGCACATTTTAGTGATTTCAGACCTCAGGCATGTTGTCTGCACTTGCAGAACACACACACAGTTCAAGGAACCCTGTAAACATTTGCAGCTGTTTAAGGATTAATATTTGTGTGAGATGAAATGCAAAATATGTTTTACTGTACACACAAACACACATAAAGACATATGTTTGAATGAAACAGTTCACATGTGGTTAAAGTGCACGTTCAGCTTGTATTTAAGGTGCATTTTTGTACATTTATACACCATATAGACCACCATACACCATAGAGCACTTTTTATACATAGTCCCCCCATTTCAGGGCATCACAATGTTTGGAACAACATTATGGAAATTAAAGTGGTAATGTGAACCAAAAGCATCAGCAGGTGCTACATATCTTCTCTGGTGATGCTCTGCCAGGCCTGTACTGCAGCCATCTTCAGCTCCTGCTTGTTTTGGGGGCTAGTTGCCTTGAGTTTTCACTTAAGTGTATGAAACACATGTTCATTTTGACTCATGTTGATAAATGGCAATAACAGACTCCAGCAGCAATCAAAAGGCTAGAATCAATACTAGATACTGAAAACTCTCTTCTACCTTCACCAAAGAAGCAATTTAACACACCTGACTAATCAGAAATACCTGCAAGGCCATTTGTCCCAAACATTATGATGCCCAAAAATGGGGGGACTATGTATTTAAGAAGTAACAATGGCTGGTCATGTTTAGATAGCTTAAAAATATGAGTATATAATTGAAATATTGTCATACTTGACAAAGACTGATATTTGACTTACTGTATTTGAAATAGTGAAATTTCTGAAATACTCATATCATGTGTGAGCCATACACCTGTTGCCATGACAATCCGCCTCACTATCACAGTGACATCAGCATTTTTTTTTTTTTTACCAGTAAACACACACATCTCTCTCAGTCATCCGACGTCTCCCATTTCACGTCTGACCTGTCGATATGTTGTCTCACCACCGACGCGGGTCATTGGCTGATTCTTGTTGCCATGGCAGCGGGCACGCACGCAGTGTGGGTGAGGTTGAATGGTGTTGGCTTGATTAACGGTGGCTCAGGGAGAGCTGGTCCCGGTCCATCGCCGCGGGCGAACGCGGTGTCCGTGCCCTCTGCGCTGGTTTCTGCAGCACAACACCAGTCTGCTGAGGGCTTCTGTGGGGAATTTAGATGATTTCTCTGCGGTAACACAGACCCCTGCTCCTAATCTGTTGGCTGCCAGTGTCCCCATCCCCCCCCACCCCCCCCCACCGGCCTCCTCTCTCACCCACCCAGTTCACGGGCAGATGAGAGATGGAGGAAGGAGAGAGACAGAGAGAGAGAGAGATGATGGAGGAAGGAGAGAGACAGAGAGAGAGAGAGAGAGAGGAGAGAGAGAGAGAGATGGAGGAAGGAGAGAGACAGAGAGAGATGGAGGAAGGAGAGAGAGAGAGAGAGAGAGAGAGAGAGAGGGGGATGATTACCCAATCGTGCGTGACTGACATCGGTGGAGCCACCGTTGTTGCTTCCTGCCCGTCCCAGAACAGCTGTCAGAATCACGTGATGGGAGGCGTCAGGGGAGATGTTTGTGGTGTGATGTAGAGAAAGTGAAATAAACACTTCGGACCACGAAGCAGAAAGCCACAAAACACGCAGCTCATCAGAAGGTGGTGTGTGTTTGTGTTTCTTGTTTATGTGTGTGTGTGTGTGTGTGTGTGTGTGTCTGCAGGGGCAGAGGTAAAATGAGGTCGCAAACTTTAACCATGGCAGATAAAGTTCTTATTTACTGGTGAGTCACATGGTCGGTCAGTATGTTCATTTCCTTTTGCACACAGTACGACACAGCACGTTCGATCAGAAGTGTTCCTCTTTTTTTCTCCCTCTCTCAACTTGTGTCCCTGCTAACCTTTTCACCTCCAGCCTTTTCTTCACTGACAGAAAAAGCCTCAGAAACGAGCGGACTGGCCTCAGTGCGTGTCGGCTGGTGGGGCCTGCAAGAAGCGCAACCTCTTCCGTTTTTAAGCAACATTCTCCCCTCCCCCTCCCGTGAACCCTGGTCCATCTAGCGCATAAATTAAAGGAATCCGTGAGCCGCCAAATTTAGTTCAGTCTCTGCAATCCTTCGAGCGTTTCCACACACAGCTTAGAACAGTAAGACTTTCTTCTTCTTCTTTTGAAGGAGTTAAAGGAAGGAAGGGCTGAGTTAGCCCTGCTGAGAATCTGGTTTAAATGTGATACAGTGGGAGGTGGCCTGGTGAGTGAGGAGCTTGAGTTTCTCCGGCTCCCTCAACGTCATCGTCTTCCATGGGTCGCGCGGAATGCCCCGGGATACGCCCATTTGTGCGTTTTTTTTATTTTTTTTTTCCCACAAAAACAGGCTAAGAGAGAAACAGATCAAACCTCAGATACACGGACGCAGCGGGTTCTCAGCGGTCAGGGACGTGGAGCAGAACAGAACGGCGGTGGTGTCGGTGCGATCCCGCGTGCCGTCGTACGCTGAGCGAGGTCCGCACAGCCCAAGGCTTCCGTGATGAAACATAAAATTCCTCAACAAATTCATTGCCGTGTTTTTTTTTTTTTACAGCTGCACTACAAAAGCCCCCCGTTGTTTTCATGTTTCATACCACCTTTATATTTACAAAAAATAAATAAATAAAATACAATAAAAAAAAATTACAAATACAATTGAGTTGAGTCAGACGCTTTGCCGACTACCCCGAGATGTTCTGTACTTTTGTACTTCCCGGTTTTTGTGAAAGAGAACTTCACTCAGAACTTCTGGAATGCTGCGTGTAACGCGTACAGAGTGTCTCGACGCAGGCAGCGGAGACGCTTGCTCAAAGCACCTTGTACAGCGTGTGCTTCACATTCAAATATTTATCTGTCGGCCTTGTTGAAGCAACGTGTCCCAAGGAAAGCTGCATTCTGTTTGCTGCTTCAAGAAAAAAAAAACACGACTGAAATATTTCAGTGTATACTCACATAGCATGCCCGAGCTCGAGTTGTATGAACTTGTGCATATATGTGTGAGTGTGAGAGCATGTGTGAAGGTGCGCTATGTGTGTGTGTGTGTGTGTAGGTGTGCTCTGTGTGTGTGTGTTTGTGTGTATGTGTGAGTGCATGTGTGAAGGTGTGCTCTCTGTGTGTGTGAGTGTGTGAGAGAGCATGTGTGTAGGTGTGCTCTGTGTGTGTGTGTGCATGTGTGTTTGTGTGTATGTGTGAGTGCATGTGTGTAGGTGTGCTCTGTGTGTGTGTGTTTGTGTGTATGTGTGAGTGCATGTGTGTAGGTGTGCTCTGTGTGTGTGTGTGTGTGTGTGTGAGTGCATGTGTGTAGGTGTGCTCTGTGTGTGTGTGTGTGTGTGTGTGTCTGTGTGTGCATGTGCAGAGGCATGCTCTATGTATATGCGCGTACATACCCCTGGCATGCACGCCCATTTAGATAAGAAGATTCTGATGATGGGAGCGCTTATATTACCGCCGCACCTCTGGGTGCATTACCATAGCTCTGTCTGAGCTGAGAATGCTTCTCCAAACACCCGCGTCCTGCTCACCAGGCGAAAAGCGCAAAACAAGTGTTTTCGATTAGCTCGCGAGCAAATACGCATTTTAGAAACGCTATGGAAAACAGCGCAGGAAGGCCATCATTAGCCGTTGTGATCTGTGACCCATTTGAAATCGCTTTGTTCGTTTCAGAGAACTGGCAGGAAATCTCATATTGCTCAACAAAGGTCTCGCACAAATATTTGCAGAAATATAGCATGATCTTACGGTTTAGATGTTTTTTTTTCTCTTCTTCCTCCTTCCAACTGCCCTTGTTGAACGATGCCTTTTTCCCAGTTTCCTGCCAGCTGATTTTAATTTAATTACCATGTTACCGTGCACGCATTCGTGGGTGTTTCTCAAGAGTCGAGACGTCACGGCGCTCCTTAAAAATAACTTTTAACGCACGATGAAAGGCTATTCTGCCCTGCTTGTAATTAGTGTCCGGTGAAGAGAGAACTCATTGTTGATTTTCACGATTGACTCTAATGCAGTGCGGTGCACCAACGCCAACACCAACACTATCAGAGTACCTAGCATTGTTAATATTCCCAAAGGCATATGCCTTGATTGGTGTCGTAATGCAGGTTGTACACAATAAGATAGCGAAAACATGTTTACAGATTTATTAGGGGGGAAAAATCTACTGCACGGCATGTTACTGTACCCAATATTCACTACCATTCCTCATTGAGAAAGAGTGGAACCAGAAAGTATGTGTCCTTTACTTACTGCAAAACCGGATGCCCTGTTAAAAAGGAATGATTTAATCAATAATTTTCAGAATATAAAAGATTTTATTATTATTTTTTCGTTATTTCTTAAAGCACTCAAAAACTGTGTGAAACATAAGTGTGGGTACATGTTATGTGGTAACTGTCAACAGAAACTCAATCAACTCTGAGATATGGGAATCCCCCAGGGGTGATTTCCAATGAACAACTGCCCTGCTGTAAATCTGTGATGTTTAATGTTTTAGTTTGAAGCTGGTAATGTCAAAATGGCTGTTATGTTTTGAGGATGTCATACCCTTCTGTGCTTCCAGCTACACTGGGATTTTCACTAAACTTGACACAGTGCCTACTCACTGTTCACCCATATCACTTTTCATATCACACAAGGTCAAAGGTGAAAGAACCTCGTCATATACAAACGCCCAAACTCTCAACTCTTCCCACTGTGGCTGGGTGTTATGGAAACCGTACCGCAATGCAAATCGTGAGATTTTGCGCAGAACCGTTGCGTTTATACAGTGCCTCGCGGTATACATGCGCGTGAGCGCCATGTGCTTCTTAAATTGGCGCGAGGGCCGTGGCCGTGTTTGAGCCAGTACCCCAGACGGAATGCAAGGCGCATTATCTGCTGAGGCGCTGTGATTTACGGAGGAAGGTCAACAGTGACTCACAATAGAACCCCTTTAATGGGCTGCAGTTTAACCTGTGTATTAACCGCTGCCATTGTTCCCGTACCATGAGGGCTTTCGCGTGCAGTACTTAAGCGTCTCCAAATGCCTGCCTTCTTCTTTTTCTGGGTAGGCTACTTTTTTCTTTTCTGGATGCAATGTACTTTTGAAGTAAATCTTTAAAAGAAATCTCCTCCACAAGGTTGTCTCAGAAAGTACACTGTAACATACTTTTTGAAGAATGTAGTCTACTAAATCACAACTTTTGACTTTTTAAAAATCTTATCAGTTATTTAGATCCTCGCATGACTGCCGAACTGCGTTTCGGGAGGTGTCTAAACTTCCGCAAACGCTCGTTTTGCCACGGCCAAACGCATCGCACGTCTGTCGCTACATTCGTGTATATTTTAGTTACGTCGCAGATGTGCCTCGCTGTAGAGAGCCCCTCCGCGGCGCCCCGCCTCTCTTATCTCTGCCTTTCCTCCGGAGCACCAGTGCTGCCGCAGACAGCGGTGCCAAACTTTAGTGTTTGTGAAGTCCGTCCGGCAGCACGCATCTGTCGCGCATTACCGCATTACGAATTAAGCATCGGCTTTTGCGAGCGGTGGAATAACTACGCTAGCAACACCTTACTTCAATTAAGAAATGCGACGTCTTTTTTTAATTCATTTGGTGGAAGTGTTTTAGCACTTTCCAACACCTCTTTAGCGTTTGATTTGTGTGCGTGTGTGAATGTAAATGACATAGCCAGTAATATGGTTTGAGACTTTCTACGTTCCGACACGTCTGGTGGAGTTGTTCAATATCCATTTGCCCGCCAGCGACAGGGCACTTCTATGCGGATACTCACTTTCACCATGGGAGACTCCGTATTCTTCGACAGACATATTTCGTACCTCGTAAGTACAACTGAATTATATCCTGCGAAATGCTACAAGAACGCGTCGATGTTGTTTCCTTGTGCTCTCCTCCTGTTTGCCAAGGCAATTTATATTTGGCTACAATTGGTCTTCATGGCGTTAGTGCTGTTTTATAGTCTCTTACGTTTAAATTGTATCTATGAACTCTTGATTCGCGAACGTTGTTTGTAATACCTACATCAGAAACAAATATAAGGGGGCACTACAATGCCTGTGCTGTGTTTTGTATGACCCGAATTTTTTTGATTTGTTTTCCCTTTTTTGTTTTCTTCTAATAAATGACTATTGACACTTGCAGCAACGATCTTGATATTCTCATGTTTGTTTTTTGTTGCAATTAGTCAAACTGTATTAAAGGGTTAAAACGGCTGCGGCTTGCGCTTTTGTAACTGTATGAAACAGTGATATAATTCCTATGTAATAATAATATGTAATGATAAGTGATTATGCCGATGCTTTCAGTCGTGGAATTGTTTTCAAGAAATATTTAATGTTAATTACATGATCGTAAGTTTAGCCTTTATAAATATAGGATAGATGTGTCAAGAGGATATGGTGCATCTCGGTGCAGTTTTTCACTGCTGATACCTTTTTAACTAGTCATAAGACTGGTGGTCAAATTACAGAATTTGTTTTGTTCATCTTGTATCCATGGTGTATAATCAACAATAAATACGAAAGATAACTTAAAACTATAGAACTTCCTTTTTATGTAATCTTGCCGGTCACCATGGTTTCTTCTCTGTGGCTTCTAATGTCTGCTAAGTGGTATGTCCGTTATGGCTACTGATGTCTGATCAGTGATCACTGCTTGGCTTCTGATCTCTGATAAGTGGTGCTTGCACTGTGGGAACTGATCTCTGATTTGCGGCGTGCCCCGCTTCCTCTATAGCCTGGTACGGCGGTGTTTTTGTGAGGGGGAAAAAAAAAATCTGAGAAGAAAGCTATATCTTGCATAACGGGTGATAACGCACGGTGATTAATTGCAGAGTGGAAACGCGCTGGGAATTGTGGCTTTTTAAAGGGGGTATGCATCCCAACACAGCTGTGCGAGTTCCAGTTCAACAACGCCTACAACTGGAATTTGTAAAGGGCAAGTTTGTACTACAGACAATAAGCTTGCAAACCAACCTTGAGCTGCGACTTTTATAGACCTCGCAATTAATCAGGCACGGCCGCAAGTTATTTTGTTTTCTCCGCGGCTCTCATTAACTCGGCATACCATGACTGTCTAACCGCACGCCATAAAAACCAGTCTCCAGAGCGTAGAGCTGGACAGGTGGCCCTGGGTTTGACAACACAGCCTCCAGAACTTCTCCAATGACGTCATGGCTCCTACAGTACCGCGCTCCCTCTTGCAGGCCAAGTCGGGCCTGCAAGAGATTGTTTGTCTGGATAGTGGCGGGGGGGCGCGCGTCTGTGTAGACCATCAGCGCGTCCTCGGGAGGATTTTGCTTGCGTAGGAACGTTCTCGCATGGCTTCCCCCTTTGTCACGTGACCCGTTCTTATTTAATATATGACTGGATGATTTTAAAAAAAGAAAAGAAAATGAGTGCAGGATTACGGTTTTTCCGTGACAGGATGAGGCCATTGTTGAGGGTATTTCAGACTTTCCAGGGCATTCTCTCCTATTCCCAGTGTATCACATCTCTCTGGAGCGGTGGTACCCAACCCTGTTCCTGGAGATCTACAGTCCTGTAGGTTTTCATTCCAGCCTTAACAAAGCACAGCTCATTCAACAGCTAGAGATCTTGTTGAGTTAATTCGTAGAATCGGGTGTGTCGATTTAGGATTAAAACGAAGACCTGCAGGATGGTAGATCTCCAGGAACAGGGTTTTAATCACAGGAATGCACTTCAGCGACTGTTTTGTGTTCACCAACACTTTTGTGCATGTGGCTGGCTAAGGTGTTTGTTTAACCTCATATCGGGACTGTTTTTTCCCCCCCAAATTACTTTGGTACTAGGATAAACCTGTAGCTGTTTTTTTTTTGGGGGGGGGGGGCAGATTTGAATTTTGGATCGTGCCAGATTGTGACTGTAACGCTGCCTCTCGCTGCCTTGCGATCAGCCGGGAGTGCCTGATACCCGACACCCTCGTGAAATGCGGGCCGGTGGGGGGGGGGAGTGCCCGGAGATAAGGGCGAGAAACCCGGCGCTGTGAACTTCACTCTTAACGTGGGAAAATACTGCTTTCGCTACTCAGCTTTTTCCCCCGAATCGCGCCGTCGTCGTGTCGCTGAGGGTTCGTGGCCAGGCCCCGGTGGGAAAGGTGAACTGGAAGGGGGGGGCAGTGTAGCGCAATGGGTAAGGAGCTGGTCTTGTAACCTGAAGATCGCAGGTTCGATTCCGCCGGTAGGGCAGTGCTGCTGTACCCTTGAGCAAAGGTGCTACATTGCTGCATTGCTTCAGTAGTACATATCCAGCGGTATACATGGATGCAGTGTAAATGCAATGCCAAAAATGTGTGTAAGTCGCTCTGGATAAGAGTGTCTGCTAAATGCCTGTAATGTAACGGAGGTGGCTGTGTGAAATCCGGATGGGGGTTTTCAGGCCGTCCGAAGATCAATGCTGCAGGAAATGATGATTTAATTGGGATGGTTATTATACGATTATGTAAAATAATTATACGATTATGTTCTCATGATCATTAACATGCACAAGTAAAGGTAAATGATAGGAAATACCCCAAGACTCCCGGACCATGCAAAACAGCCCCAGACCAAGGGGTGTCCAGATACATTTGGTCATATAGTGTATAAGGGGCTCATTTTAATCTGCTGTCCAGGGTTGTGTTTTTATGACAATCCACATTTTAGATTACAAGCTCCTGTATTTTGCCAGTGAGGGTGATTTAGAGGATCTAGGATTTATTTCAGTCTCTACTGGGTCCAATGTAGGGATTCATAAAAGAATACTAAAATACGCTGTTTTTCTATCAGTAAACACTTCATCGCTCGTCAGTAAGACCAATATTTTGTCTCTCCTGTCTGAAATATAAGTGTGTTCGTGGTTCCTGCAGCTTGTTTTCGTTATCTGAAATCCGTCATTGGAGCTGTTGGTTTTGATCTTCACCCAAACTGCCCTTCCTTCCTTCCTTCCGTCCTTCTTGTGTTTGCTTCATTATGTAAATCACAGCCATCCTCCAATAACACAATTGCTTTGTATATATATATATATATATCCTTACATTTATATAGCACTTTTCCAAACGCTCAAAGTGCTTTACAGTGATGAAGGGGAACTCACCTCACCCACCACCAATGTGTAACCCACCATTTTGCGCCAGAAAGCTCACCGCACAGCGAAGGTGGGGAGGGGGAGAACATTTATTTAGCCAATTAAATCTGGGGATGGTTTTGGTGGCAAGTTTTTTTGCGAGAGCCAGATCTGGGATTTAGCCAGGACACCGGGGAACCCCCCTAGTCTTAGCTTTGTATGGAAGTGGAAGGTATATAATTACGGTCTAACGTTGTTGTTTTTTTTTGTTTTTTGCTCAGGACAGAGGCTGATCAGAGCCATTGTGTATAAGTAGATGGAGCCTATAAAAGCCAGGTACTCCATCGATATTCACCTTCTCAGCCGCGTCGCAGTCCTCCGTCCTGATTCGGCCCTTACACCGTCTCGCCTCAGTCACCTGATTTTACATTTATGGAAATATTAAAGAAATGCAACGCGCACTCGACGCAACAATACGACGGAAACCCAATCCGGCCACAGCACCCTAAAGAAAGCAGAAACTCAATATGGTCGCCGCAACTGAAAGACGAAAGAAACTCAATTTGGCTGCCGCACAGCACAGCACACTGGAGAAACACAATGTGGATGTTGCTCAATGCAGGATGTGGCATTGAAGTTGTTTGTATAATAAAAATGTTGAGTAGACTTAAGTTATATGTGTGTTTGCTGGCACACAATATTATACTCATTAGTGTTCTGTTTATAGACTGGCTTTAGAAAAGGGTTTATGTCTTCGCATGGTCTGAAAGCATGGTCTAAACTTTCCATATGTTCATTAACATTATTTGTGAAGTTATCTTCTTCCAAAGATGACTTCTATGGTTTCTTCTATGCTTAATGCAGCTTTTGTAGAGATACAACCCATCTCAATGTTCAGCGTAATTAGGTTATCGCTTTTTATAAGCACTTGGATCGGTTGTATGAGAAAAATACAACCACACGGAAAGTGGTTGGATTTACAAATCTTTACAAAAGCATTGCTAGAGCCAATGATCTGCTGTAGCCCGGTGTGTACAGCCCCATAATTCACCTGCAATTCATTATTGCAAATGTATTTTTGCGGTGTAAGACATAAACTAATATCATAGATATAAAGTATGTGCGTACACCACCGAATGAAAACAGTCAGTAAAGTATTTTCACGTAATAAAGAACACTCCGTAAGTAAGCACTACGTCTATAAAAAGAAAATGCACTTCAGAAAACGCAGTAAAGTTAATCTATCGGAGTTAAATTGTGGCAGGAGGCGAGAGTTAAGCTGTTTTTGTCCCGGTGGATTCCGGGGGGGGGGGGGGGGGCTGAGCCGAGGTTATGTCAGAGGAACGGAGCTTAAGGAGCGGAGCTTAGAGTTCCTCGATGTCAAACGGCGGGATCGTACCGCCGCGCGGCAGGCCTGGGCCGCTCGGGACAGGAGCGACGCGTCCCAGCACCTTCAGTCCCCACCGCTTCACGGGGATTACAGGGGCCTCTTACGTAACTGGCTCTCCGGCAATTAGCCTTTTGGCCCCTGTTTAGCTAAAGGAGGGAGGGAGAGGGAGGGAGGGAGGGAGGGAGGGAGGGGGAGGGAGGGAGGGAGGGAGGGAGAGGGCACCCTGAGGGTCTGGTATGTTTTCATCAGGACGCGGGCAGGTTGGCCGGTGCTGATTTCGGGGGGCCTCCGCAGGTATTCTATCTCCAGGTACCCCGGGACAGAGACACAAAGGCTGAATCTGATCTCATCTCGATGAAGTCCTTTTGTGACGACCACCATGTCTGTGGGACTCATATACGTGGGACTCATAGTTGTGGAACTCATAGCTGTGGGACTCATTGCTGAGGGACTCATGGTTGTGGGACTCATAGCTGTGGGATTCATAGCTATGGGACTCATAGTTGCGGGACTCAGACTTGTGGGACTCATTGCTGCAGGATACATTTTTGCAGGACTCCTTGGTGCGGGACTCATAGTTGCAGGACTCATAGTAGAGCAACCGGGTCATCGATCGCACAAACGCCGGCACGTGCAAATTTCAGCAGCTGACTGGGAAACCCCGCTGTCGCCGCGTGGCGAGTGCCTGCTCGCCCTCGCGAGTAGCGGACTCTATTGTCTCCAAATCGCCCCGGGCGACCGGCGATGATGTCACTGTCCAAACAGCGCAGACGGAGGTCTTCCTGCCTCCGGGGCACGGGCCCAGGCTGCTGAGTGACCCCGCGCCTTCGCAGACGGCTTCTCTCGGGACCTGCGCCGACAAGCCCCGAATTCCTGCCATTGCCGACGAAGGGATCTGCGGGGTTTGGCCTTTTAAAGGCTGCTTGTTAGCCAGACGCTAATTTTTTACACACGACCTGACTACACACCTGCTTTAAACAGACAGAAATAGCCCGGGTAATAAATAGATAGATATAGTGCACTTGATTATTAAAGCTATTTGCGTTTTGGCGATTGAAGGCAGGGCTCAGTAAAAAGTTTCCGAAAAGCTTTGTGCCGGTTTATAAACTTTCTATAAATATTTGAGTGAGGTAGAGCTTCAGTTGGTTTTATTGTATTTTTTAAACGTTGTTTTAAATTGGTGAGGCAAGTTGCCGTTTGCTTTGGCCAAACGTGGAAATAGTTATGTTCTCTTTTCTTCTCGGTGGGTAATTTTATTGTCATAATTCGAATCATCACGGAGGACGGAGTACGCAATTTCTTTCATGGCCTTAGTTTGTGCATTTCTGCGCTATTGCACACTTCATTAAAACAAGCAAGTGCGCCCCATCCACAAAACAGAACTTTGCATAACAAATAAGGAATTGCAACAGTTCCCCCTTAAAAGTAAGCGTCTGTGTTACAAATCATACTTGCATACCTTCTACGGTAAATGCTATTGGTTAAGTTCTTTTTGTATACCCGACAACAGATATTGCTTGTGATGTTGTTGCAGTTTCTTCTTCAGGCCATTCAATTAATGAGGTAGAGACAGAGGTCAAAGTTCACTCTGAAGGAATGACGTATGAGGTGCATTCCAAAATGGTGTGCACTTGTGTGCTTGTTGGAATGCACTCCGTAGTACGCTTGGTGGTGCAGAACTACGCAGAATGCATGCTTGGGTTTTTTGGATCTCAGCCCCTGGAGGCTCCTGTTATCTCTGAGTTCCACTCCAGAGGCTGTAGATGCACAGGCTGTTTGCCTTTCTGTCCGTCTTATCGTTCTCTGTTTGGTTACGGAGGTGAAATCCTTCGTTTTATGTGATTCATGGAGTTTTTTTTTTTTTTTTACTTGGTGGATTTATCATTTTCATTGCTGTATCGCTCTGGTGTTTGGATTTGCAGTGCCACTCTGTAAATTGTGTCTTCCAGATGTGCCTGAGATCAGATTCAGTATAGCTCAGTAATTACAGTGAGGCACTGTGTTGATCTTGAAAGTGTTTTGGTAAAGAGTTGCAAGGAGAACAATGTTTGTGCTTGCTACAATTTGGCTGGTAAAATGCACCTCACACACACACACACTCCCACACACATGCACACACACTCACATACATCGCATGCATTCATGTACACTAGAACTGGGTTAGATAATCCTTTAAAATACTTTAACCGTATTGAAACCTGCAAAATTTGTGCATATTTCCAACATCTATTTTGACTGTTATTCAGACATCACTTGTTGCATAAGGTGGTATGAATTGGTTTGTACATGTTGAACATTGAACATTCTCAGAAATCTAAAGCAATGTTTCAAAATTTATCACCGAGTTATCACCATCTACAGATTAAAACATTTCAAATATGTATTTGACCTAGGTCTGATGTACATGCATGCACATACAGTACATGCACAAGCTTGACATTACACTCGTATGCGTACATGTTCAAGCACACACACAACCTGGGGGCAACCTTTTCATTTATTTTAGATATGTTTGCAGAGGTATAATGTAGTGCTAAGGAGAAATCACTTTTTAAAACATGCTGTTGTTTATCCTTGTTGGAGTACAACTGCTGTATTCTATAGTGTGCATTTTATTTTGCAGATACAAAGATAAATAATTCAAAAATAAATTTTCTCTGAAACTTTGTCTGTCAGAATAACTGAGAGCACAATCGCTCATGGTGCATTTTCTTTTTTCTCTTGCTGGTAACAGCGCAGAAGAAGTGCACAGCAGTCTGGGAAAATGAGTCAATGGGGAAATGAAATGAAGAAATCACTCTCCGTCCCGTGTGAAATGAAACAAAAAACTGCCTGCCCCCATTTGTGAATTAAAGGGCTCAATACACCCAGAACAACCTTACGGACATGCCATGGAAAGTCCAGCTACCAAGCCTTAAATGGAATGTAGCTGGAACCAGCTGGATGCCAACTGGAATTTGGTGATGGTCTATTGTCCTTACAAAGCTGGCTCACCAGCTGGACCATGGTCTTGCTGTGCTATTTCTATTTCAAGCTTCTTGTTGCCAGATCGATCATCTCCAAACCAGCTTCAGACCAGCTGGGCCAGCTTAAAAACCATGCTGGAAGCCAGGCTGGGATTTTCAGCAGAGTGTGGGATATGAAACCCCACACTGTACGCAGCTAACGAGGCTATGGCTTTGTGAAACAGAATGCAGATTAATCTGTCCATGCTTTTTTTTTTTTATAGCCGTTTCCCAACTCACTTTCCAAAATGACATCATTTGAGAGAAACACGCATAATTTGTGGAGCAATATCAGCGGTGCCTCAAAAAATGGTTTCTCTTGAGTTTATTTGTCATGTATGGATTGTGGAGAAAAAAATGGACCGATTTGTTGTTTCGGTTTCGATGTTTGGGCGACGCTGGCTTTTGAGTGTTAACGGCTGTGTGTGGTGAGTGGGTTCTCCCGTGGTCACACACAGAAATGTTTGCTGTGGTGGCACAGCGGTCGAAGCATTGGCGTCGATTGCAGTGGCACACCCCGAGGATCTGGGGTTTCGAGCCCGGGTCCTGCCAGATCCGAGTAGGAAGCGGCTAATTGGACGGCTGCTTTGGGGGGGGTAGGGGGGGGTGGGAGGGACTCTGCGGGGAGAGTCCTCGCCTCGTTAGGCATCGGGATCACGGTGCCCTGGAGAAGACATGGCTACCTCCTTTCTACTGTCGACGGCTGAGGTTAGGTAGCGACAAATTCTCAGTAGTACACAGAGGAAATTGAGTGGCACTCAGGTATAACTGGCCCCCAAAGTGGGAGAAAAAGGCGGCGGCGGGGGGGGATATCAGAAACAAAAATGAAAATGTAAATGGTTGCACAGTGCTTTCCTGTGGAGGTTCACTTGCAGTATCGGAGAGGAAGGGGTCTCATTCAGAGCGCAGTATCGGAGAGGAAGGGGTCATTCAGAGAGGAAGGGGTCTCATTCAGAGAGGAAGGGGTCTCATTCAGAGAGGAAGGGGTCTCATTCAGAGCGCAGTATCAGAGAGGAAGGGGTCTCATTCAGAGCGCAGTATCAGAGAGGAAGGGGTCTCATTCAGAGAGGAAGGGGTCTCATTCAGAGCGCAGTATCAGAGAGGAAGGGGTCTCATTCAGAGAGGAAGGGCTCTCATTCAGAGAGGAAGGGGTCTCATTCAGAGCGCAGTATCGGAGAGGAAGGGGTCTCATTCAGAGAGGAAGGGGTCTCATTCAGAGCGCAGTACAGCGGTACAGCGGTCTGCGGTGTCAGGGAAGCGTGGAGATGCTCGGCGTATTCTCCCGCTGATGCAAGGGCGATAGAAGAAAAGGCTCGCTTTCGACGAGCCGCGCGTCTAGGTTTACGTTCCCGGTACGAATGAATTTTCGTACCGCAGGTGAAAAAAGATTGATTGTTCCTAAGGGGCCCTGCCTGGTGCCTGCTTGTCTGTGCCACCGCGCTGTAGCGTGTTTACCCGGCTGTATCCGATGGCATCATCATTCCCAGCTGGGAGAAAAGCCGCTATGAACGTAGCCGCTTAACCACAAGCGCACGGGGGAGAAATGAGTTCAGGTGAAAAAAGGCCGATAAGAATTTTCGGGAGGTGTTATGTGACAACGGCGGATTTCGTCTTACGCTGGTTGTTTGTTCCCTTTTTAAAATTTTTTTAAATTTTTTTATAACCAGCGATGGAGCCATGTTGTTTTATCGTTTTGGTTCCTTTTTCTTCGCGGCGTGGGAAGGTTATTCATGATCTTGGGGGAGCGGTTGCAAGATACCGCACTAGTGAATTTTTCTTTTATTTTTTTACGACTGCCAGAGCTTTGCGAAGGAAGAACCGTTGACGCTGAAGACGTCTCGGTTTTCTGAAGGAACAAGCGCAGGCGCGCCACACGCTGTTACTTAAAAATATTTGGCTTTGGTAAATGGACTGCATTTATATAGCGCTTTTATCCAAAGCGCTTTACAATTGATGCCTCTCATTCGCCAGAGCAGTTAGGGGTTAGGTGTCTTGCTCAAGGACACTTCGACATGCCCAGGGCGGGGTTTGAACCGGCAACCCTCCGACTGCCAGACAATCGGTCTTACCTCCTGAGCTATGTCGCCCCTTTCCTTCCCGCGTGTGAACGCCAGCGTCCTCGGCTCCCGCCGTTCGCGTGCGGACCCGAGCCGCGGGCCCGTTCGTATCCTGCGGGCCTGTTCGTATCCCGTGGGCCTGGTCCTGGAGAGCCGCAGGGTCTGATGGATTTTGTTTTTACTCTGCTGAAATAAAGTAGTCGATTACACAGTAAATTTTTTTTTTTTTCGGTCTTAAGTGGCTGTTGTATTTAAGGTGAAAACAAAAACCCGCACGTTCTGCAGCTCCCCAGGACCAGGGTCGGCCACACCCCTGCTGTCTGACAGACGCGAGCGTTCTCATTTACCTTAGGTCAGCTGTTCCTGGAGATCTGCCGTCCTGTAGGGTTTCATTCTAACCATAACAAAGCACACCTCACTCAGCAGCTAGAGCAGGGCTGCCCAACCCTGCTCCTGGAGATCTACCGTCCTGTAGGATTTCATTCTAACCCTAACAAAGCACACCTCACTGAGCAGCTAGAGCAGGGCTGCCCAACCCTGTTCCTGGAGATCTACTGTCCCGTAGGTTTTCACTCCAACAAGGCACACCTCATTCAACATCTAGAGATTTAATTGAGCTGCTAATTAGTGGAGTCGTGTGTGCCAAATTAAGGTTTAAATGAGGACCTACAGGATGGTAGATCTCCAGGAGCAGGGTTTGTTACCACTACCTTCGGTAATGTGTGCTTACTGGGTTCCGTTTGAATGGAATGGTATATTATGGTGTATTATTAAAACCTGTGCCCTGCTGTACGTACGTAAACATGCACGGAGGCCTGGCTGCAGGAGTGTTTGGGTCGTGTGCAAATATTGTAGCTGCACTGGCATGTAATGTTCTGTTCACTATGTATATTTAACGCTTGTAATGGGAGAGAGACTGAAATCTGAACAGAGGTATAACAGAGACATGAAGGTAGAGCTCTGTAATGATTTTATCTGTTCCATATAGGAAAATAAATGGTTTGCATGTTACTAATAAACTTGTAAAGTGTTTGTGATTCAGTTAAATTCACATGCCGGAGACTGAACACTACTGCGTTAGTTTAGCTTATGATTTATAATATCCAGCACCTTTTGTCATAAATCTCTCAGCTTCAGTTGGGTTCCTAGAGTTTCTAAGTATGTTACATAATACGTGTTATGAAATAACTTTAGTTGTGATCTGAAACCAGTTGGGGGTTCACCATGCAATTCTGTGATCTTTACTCAGTATCAAAGGTACATGAATAGCAGTTTAGAGCAAGTATGTTCTCAGAACGGTCTAGGCATTTTTGTCATGTGGAGCATGAAAGTTCATTGAATGGCTCTATCGCAAAGCCTTATGACATGTTCCTCTGTTCTTTAGCCAGACGTATGACACATTTAATTTGGTCTCAAAGCAATGTGGTGAATTCATACAGTACGCCGTTTGTACAAGATGTCTGCACGTCGGCGAAAAGCCTTTGATTTTTTTTCTTCTTCTCACAGACGCACCTGTTTTTCATAGAGGTTTATGTGGAGATTTATAGGCACAGGAACACAAGCGGTTTGCCAGATGCGGTCCCAGGAAGTGTTGCCATGTACACTTAGGCATGGTAGCTGCTCACGCTGCTTCAGGTGATCCAGATGTAGAGGTTTAATCGTGTGTAAAATTTAGCCTTTGTAAATTGCACTGTGGACTTGGCTGTGTGAGGAAATAATAAACAAATAATAATAAAACCATATATATAAAAAAGAATAAGATGCATTGTTAATGCACAAATTCACGGCTGATTGCTATTGGTGTCCAGCAGCAGGCATCTCACATGTAGGGTTAAGCGAAGGATTTCTGATTATAATGAAGTTTTGCGTGTGCTAACGGGTTTTGCTAACGGCCGTATGAAATCGGGCCCCCAGAATTTGAGTAATTTCACTGGGCTTTGGGAGAAAAGTGTTTCCTGTCTGTCCGGAGGAGGCTGTGGGAACCTAGCCTTAGCTCTGATCTGATAGGGGTGCAATCCCTGCCTCCCCCCCACCCCCCCGCCCCCAAACATTCATTCCTGAATAATGCCCGTGTAGATCCAGCCGATCGGACCTGTCACTCACATTCGAATCAGCTCCGTGATGTCACACGCTGATGCTTGCTTGCTTGAGTTAGCTAAAAAAAAAAAACAACAAAAAATCTCCAGTGCAGAGCTTCTACCCTCCTGTAGGTCTGCTCCGATTCAGCCTGCAGTTTATTTTCACTTGCCTGAAGCGCACACTGATGAATGGTCATATCTGGGGTCGTTATTACGGTATATTTTCACTGAGTTGGCAGCTAATGAGATTTTGAAAAGTTTCTGTGGGAAACTTGTCCGGCAGCGGTGATTACGTGGGGCTGTTCTATGAGAAGTCCTAAAAACAAAAATTAAAAAAAAAAAAAACAGAGAAAAAAAAATTGAAATGGTTTTGTTTCTTCCTTGCTGAATAACCTGGTTTAAGTAGCCACACAAAGAGGGGCGTATGTGGGAGGATGTGATGCTGTGCGTTTCGGTCATCGGAGGGCGGGGGGGTCCGGAGGTGTGGGGGGGGGGTCGTTGCAGGCCGTGCAGTCTGGAGTCCTGACGGGCCTTGAGGACGAGACCCCCGGCTGTTTTGGGACGGAGGCAGAGGCGGCTGAGGCGGAAGCGGAGGTCTGAGACCGCTCCGCTCCTCTGGCTCTGTTCTGGTCATTACATTACATTACATTTGGCAGACGCTTTTATCCAAAGCGACGTACAAAAAGTGCATTTCATGCACTTGTCATGGACAACTACTAAACACAGGTTCAGTAAGATACAATACTTATTTTGCACAGCTATTTCCAGTCGAGAACACAGTTTAGTTCACGCAGTGAACACTATTCTGACCTAACCTCTGCAAAGCCGACTAGGCAGAAGAATAGGCTACAGTAAGCTGCACTGCCTGACTGTGCAGGCGAGGCTCGTGTTAAACTGTGTACTGGAAGCTTTTTTCAATTGCTGTTGTCATATGTAAGAAAAAATAAGAGTATTACATAATAATAAACATAATAATCTGAAACTAAAGGGTTGTGTTGGACTCTGATGGGATGATGTTTGTCTGTGTTTGGGCATGTGCGTTTTTAGGTGTGTGTCTGTGCGTGTGCATGTGTTTGAGCGTGTGTGCATTTGTGCGTGTGTGTGTGCGTGTGTGTGTGTCCCTGCATATTTAGAGGTCTCGGTATCATCCCTGTGTAGTTGTTGTTATATTAGAACTGATCACAGGTGACGGATTACATTTTTAAGATTTATTTAAAAGAGGCCCATCTTGGGAAGGGTACTGGAACTTAGCAGAAGCTGCAAAGGCTGTGTGATGCATTACACTGGATAATTGTTTCTGTATAGACTGTCTGTCCCTGTCAAATAAACATAAAATTTAAAACATTTTATAAATATTATTATACCTTTGTCATGTGGCTTTATTGGAAGCGGAGAGGGGAGGGGAGGGTGTGGTGTGTGGAAGAATCTTGGACAGACCCGTGTACAAGCTGCGGAAAAAAAAAAAAAGCTTGTGAAAACCGGAGAGATCCTGGTCTTGGCTCACTGGTCTAGAACATTCTTATCAGTGTCTTCGGTTACAGTGGAAATGAAGCGGTCAACGACGGGGCCCGGTCTGCCAGGCATTTGGGCTCGGAACCCGTCCAAACCCCCCCCCCCTTCCCCCAGTTAGCCAGGCATTTGGGCTCGGAACCCGTCCAAACCCCCCCCCCCCCCATCGCATCCTGGCATTTTTATTCCCGTGAGATAATCGCAGCACCAGCGTTAATTAAACATGGAGGCGCGGTGGCCGGTCCGTTCCGGTACCCCCCAGCCTCCCCCCCCACACCCGCACACTCATAATGGCGTGTGCCAGCAGTGCCTCATCGGCGTGAGGAAACGGCACGTTTGTCTGGTTGTGTTGGCATCCCGCTGGCATGTTCCGTTTTCCAAGGCGAGGGGCCCTCTGTGACTGTGGTCACTGCGTTCCTTACCCGCGTCTTACATTCGGAGCGCGTGTTCTTACGACCCTGGGCGTTTTAAACCGAGGCAGCCGATTGGCCGAGAGGATGACTCGCCCTTGGTGTTGATTTCTACAGCCAGCGGTGTGCGCGCTCAGAGTTTACTGGCTGGCACAACAGGGGGATTACCCCGCACATTCTCCTGCTGCGGAGAGCTTGGCTGAAGTGGAGAGGGGCGGGAGAATGGGATTTGGGCGGGGCGGGGCTGAGGGGCTGAGGGTAACAGGAGGGCTTCTCCCCCTCTATCACGGTGTGGTGTGAGGGGTAATAACTGTGCACAGGTGACAGATGCCCCCCCACCCACCCACCCATCCCCCCGACTCCACATGCTGATGAGTGTTTCGGGGCCAACACTTTAAGTGCACCTTACGTTACATTACAGGCATTTAGCTGATGCTCTTATCCAGAGTGACTTACACAACTTTTTAGCAATTTTACATACTATCCATTTACACGGCTGGATATACACTGAAGCACTTCAGGTTAAGTACCTTGCTGTAAGGGTGCAACGGCAGTGTCCAGCCTGGGAGTTAAACCTGCAAGCCCAAGGCCGTTGCACTGCTGTATGCCGCTGCCCTACCCTGCAGGATTGTGCACGCCTTCTGTAGTGCCAGCGGAAGCGGCATGGCTCCTCACAGCAGCTCGTGCTCTGAAACAGGAAATTGAGAGCCAGCGAGAGAGCAGCTGCTGAGAGATAACGGTCCCGGGATGGATGTCACGCGCGGTCGCCTGTCCTCCTGGGGAGGGGGGGGGGGAGGGGAGGGGGGGGTGTGTGTGTCTAAACCCAGCAGTGACTGTGCGTTTCGGCTGAGCAACGGTAGTGAAATGGCAGTTTAATTTATGTTGTAAACAGTACAATAAAACCAGCGGGTGTGGTCCTCCGTGTCCTTAGGCTGGGAGGCTAAACTTGTAGCGGCGAACTATGAGAAGGTTTGGCACTCGTGAGAAACGTACACTTTTTTTTTTTTACTATTATTATTTTTTTTACCCAGCAGGCAGGCCTCTTTGATTGGCTCTGTTGAAAGCTGCTGTTTCTGCTGGCACAGAAACCGGGCCCTTTTTTTATTTTTACCCCGCAGAACAATTAATGCCTCCAAACAGGAAGGAAACCGGAGAGAGACTTCCCTTCCCTACCCTACCGTCTCTCAAGAAGTTTCCTTCCTCCAGAGACGCCGCGATTACGCGATTAAATCACCCGAGCGATCGCAGGAGATCGGCGGGGCCGATTTTCCGCAGATGGGAAGCGACGGGGGTTGTGGGAGCGAGGAGCGCGGCTCGAAGGCCGGCGTGTACCCCTGGGGAAGCTGTCGCGCCGCGGCCGACGCGAGGGTTCGGTAGCGCGAGCCCGATAGCGAGCCCGATAGCGAGCCCGATAGCCAGCCCAATAGCGAGCCCGAGAGCGGCCTCTGGAGCTGGGCTCGTACGACGGGGTCCGGGCCGCAGCGTAGCGTCAAAGCGAGCGCAATCCTGTCAGCGCTGATGTAAGAGGCTGAAGCTCTGAGGTCAGGGATTTCAGATGGGGGGGGGGGGGAAGGGCGGGTTTTTATCCCCGTACTTTTAAACCGCGGAGCCTGACTGGCGATGTGCCGGCGTTTCCAGCCGACGGGTCGGGAGCTTTACGCTGGAAGGAAGGAAGGCGGGTTTTAAACCCATCATTCCCCCCAACACCTTTTTTTTTTCTTTTCTTTTTTTTCTTCCCCTCTTTGCTCAATTAATGGTCTCGCTGTTGATTTGCTGAATTGCCTTTTCTCAGGTTTCTCTCACGGTGTTCTTACGCTACCGATCTTTGCATCGTTGCTGCACGTCCAGTTTCATACAGTGTATTACATATGTGTATATACTGTCTATATGTACATATACATTGGGTCGGGACCCAAAATGGGTCGCGGGAGTGTATGAGGTGGGTCCCAGAATGAGTGTGTAGTCCACTAGGCTGTTTTTTGATGGGTCCCTGAGAGGTACTAAATTTATATTTTGGGTCCCAATACTAGAGACTGTCTGATTTGGGTCCCGATATTAAGAAGTATAAGAACCGGTAGAAAGTGCGGGATAGATCTGTGGGGTCCGATCCTGACCGGATGAATTTAACCCTCCTGTTCTGTTCATTTTTTAGGTACAGCAAAAATGTTCCCGGGTCAATCCCCATACAGGGGGGGTTTGCAAATACATGAAATGAACCATTTTCATTTAAAATGTTGATTACACTAATTAAGGCCAGTAGAAGAAGTTTCATACTGAAAAAATAATTTTAAGTATTTTTCAAGGATTTTCAAACTTTAAAAAGGGTCAATTTGACCCGCAACATAACAGGAGGGTTAAGTGCTTTATGCTCACTCCCAGGTCTGTGAGACACATGTGAGATGTGTGAACGCAACGCAATTTGGTTCTTTTAGGTCCCTCTCTCTCTCTCTCTCTCCCTCTCTCCCTCTCTCTCTCTCCCTCTCTCTCTCTCTCTCTCTCTCTCCCTCTCCCTCTCTCCCTCTCCCTCTCTCTCTCTCTCTGACTCTCTCTCGGCCTGGGAATTCCGTTCTCAGAAACCTGCCGTAACTGTGTAAAGAAGCGCTCTTTTAAAAGCTTGGGCTGATTGGCTAACCCGCATGTGCCTTCTTAATCAGCAGGGCGTGGTCCCTCTCTGCTCTAAATTCCTCTGTCTGACCCGAGCCCTGGTGCAGATATATTATCACCAGAGCAGTGATTGATTTGAAAGTGTGCGCTTGTAAAAGCCACCAGCGCTTTGTTTACTGCGCAGTCCTCGCGGTCCTCAGCCGTCCTCCACTGTGAACGCACGGCTTCGCATTTTTCCTCTGCTTTCGCAACTGGTGCTTCCAAATTATGGGCGGCTTTCTGTCATTTTGAGTATCCGCGTGTATTTTCACACACTTCCTCTAAAGTACCAGGAGTATCCAGATACTGGAATTGTCTTATGCAAACTGCATAAATATAATGAAATTAGAATAAATAAGAAATTCTCAAATAACAAAAAGATGTATAAGGCCATAATCGAGGTCTTAATCTCGGGGAGGAGGTCGATATTTTCCGACAGGAGGAAGCAGTTTGTTACTGGCAGCCCAGCACAGAATAATGCAGCATCAGATTTTTTTAAATGACATTTTGCTCATTTTGCAACCGAAAGATGCTTCCTGATGCCCGTGTCTATTTCTGTGAATCTTGACACACTGCGCATAGGATGTGAATGAGTCACAGAAACACATGGCAGTTGGTGAGGCAGTTGGAAAGACAGTTGGTGAGGCTGTTGGAGAGGCAGTTGGACAGGCAGTTGGTGAGGCAGTTGGTAAGGCAGTCGGTGAGGCAGTTGGAGAGGCAGTCGGTGAGGCAGTCGGTGAGGCTGTTGGAGAGGCAGTTGGAGAGGCAGTCGGTGAGGCAGTCGGTGAGGCAGTTGGTGAGGCAGTTGGTGAGGCAGTTGGAGAGGCAGTTGGAGAGGCAGTTGGAGAGGCAGTTGGTGAGGCTGTTGGTGAAGCAGTTGGTGAGGCAGTTGGTGAGGCAGTTGGAGAGGCAGTTGGTGAGGCAGTTGGAGAGGCAGTCGGTGAGGCAGTCGGTGAGGCAGTCGGTGAGGCTGTTGGTGAGGCAGTTGGAGAGGCAGTTGGTGAGGCTGTTGGAGAGGCAGTTGGAGAGGCAGTTGGTGAGGCTGTTGGAGAGGCAGTTTGAGAGGCAGTTGGTAAGGCTGTTGGAGAGGCAGTTGCACACCTGACCGCCAGACGCACCAGAGTTTGGTGGAAGCCTTTGCGATCACTCGATTCTTGCCTTCTCCATAAGTATATTCCCCCCCCCTCCTTTTTTTCCCCTTCAGTGCTGTTGACCCACATGCACTGCAGTGAAGTTATTATGACTTTGTGGTTATGATATAAAAAAGTTCCTGTGGCAGGCACTCTGTACACTGAGGTTTTGTCCCAGCCCGTTATAAACGGCTCACGTCATGTTGTAAAAATAAAAAAAGCTGGATTAAGTTGTGTGTCCTCTCTTCGGATCACGCAGGCCACGAATTTTACTTCGCTCTGGTTGTTGACCATAAGCCCCCCCCTCCCTCTAAGTCTGCTTCGGTTGGCGCGATCGACAGAGCGCGACGTGTAGAAAGGCGTATTTGTCTTGTGGTAGCGACAGGCGTCGAGCGCGGACGGCTCTGAAAATGGCCTGCAGATGTTAATTCTGGGAGCGTTCCAGCTACGCATGGGTAATCTATTAACTGTCCCAGTAAATGCCGGGGGGGGGGGGTGGGGTGGGGTGGGGGTAGACCTGGGCCCTCTCAGAATTCGGTAACATGTGCTCTCCCTGAAGTGGGGGGGGGGGGGGGTGGTGTAGAAGGTGCTCCCCCTCTGAATGTCTGAGTGGTTCCCTCCACAGGGTTGGGAGAGCAGACGTGTTCTTGCTGTAGATCCTCCGCAGGGTTGGGTTGGGTTGGGTTCCCGTGTCACACAGGCTTGGAGATATCGTGCGATTCTGTACATGTTAAGGATCTGTGCTTGAGCTGAGATCAGGCATACAGGCGTCGGTTGAAGAAAACCAAAAAGCATTTGACTGATTTGAAGCCAAACCGATTGCTCTCGGTAACCTCCACCTACATGGCACACGTACATCAGAAGGCGATTGGCTCGGATCGTCTCTCAAAGGAGCCCTCTTCAGTGCGGTCATGTTTCGCATGCTGTTTTCCATCAGAAGGAAAGAAAGACTGACTGACCTCACGGCCGTCTCGTGTGTTCTGAGAGACGAAGTGCAGATCTTTCACGCACGCACACGCGCATCCCAGAGCACCGTAGAGGCCGCCCGTCTCTGCCTCGCTCAGTTTTGATCCCAGCGCGCTGAGGGTCAGAGGTCACGTTTTGTAGGGGGGTACAGTGCTCCTATAAACGTCCCGGCAGTGATGCAAACTTTCGGGTATGCGAATGGACCGTATGGCCCTGAAAACAGGAAGCTGAATAAGAGCTTTATTCTGCTGGAACCACATGTTCAGACTTTTTTTTTTTTTCCCCCACATTCTTACATGTATATATTTTTTTTTAATTCAAGCTCATCTGGGACACATCTGTCCACGTCCCTTCAAAGCTTGTTCTTGTAGGCAGAACTTTCAGCATGATACCTACGCAGTGCACTTGTGATTCATTTTTAAGAAACACCGTTGCACATAATATGGTCGCATCGTCCCCTTTTGTTAACAGCGATTGCATAGTACTGTGTATCAGCAGTCAGCTCTGTGCATAATTCTGCTTGCTGTCGAACTCCCTTACCCTCTGCTGAACATTAGCTCATACCGAAGCTGGGGGGGGGAATGAAACAGACTACAGGTTTTTGTGATGGGTTCCGGAAGCGGTTGTCATAGCAGCCAGAACGTTGCATGGCTGAGGCTGTTTTTTTTTTTTTTTTTTTTTTTTGGTGTGTGGCACGAAAACACCTCTGGTCTCGGGCTAATGGCGGTAACAGGAGAGAGGAGAAACATTAGAGCCGCTAACCCTCTCTCTAAAATCCTCCGATTCCAGAAACGCGTTTGGTCACGACCGCGAAGCGCGCCGTTGATTCGTAACACATCTGTTGCGCGTTAAACGATGAGAGCGGCGACGAGCAGGACCGCGGTGCGCGGGATTTAAAAATAACCCTGTAATGGAAGTGATGAAGGGGGGCAGGGGGGCGGGGGGTGGGGTGGGGGGGGGGACTGTGGACGGAAGGGGCGAGATCGTGATCATGGACTGCACGAGTGTGAGATTGCACTTCCGAATGGGGGATGGGGGGGGGACTGTAATTTGTGATTCTGATCACAGGCAGTATCATGTAAAATACTGGACGATGATTAGTAGAGTTGTTATTTTATGTTGTAGTGTTTATATAATTCATTTCATGATGTGACTTAATATGCGCGGTTGTAAGTGTTCAAACATTTAATAAACATTAAATACAAGCAGCAAACAGACTATTCAGTCTGACTGATTGGATGTATTTAGTATAGCATTTCTGGTTCTTAATTTTTACCAAAAAAAAAAAAACAGTTTTGGCTGGGTGTGATCGCTGGAACAAGCTCACATAGATTGGTTTGTAAAGAAAATGTGTAATGCTTGTGTTTGCATGCAAAATTAACACGGTTAAGGACAAATGGTGATTGAATGCAGGTCATTATGTCACATCCTATTGAATGTGTCAAAGGGAGGCATTCTTTGTGGTGCTCATTCTGGCTCTTTAATCCGCACTGTGGAGAACATCTGTGGAGTTTGAATTGTTAAATATTAGCCTCTTCACTTCACTGCCTGTGGAGGAATGGGCAGAAGTCTTCGTTGCGGGGTTATTTTTAATTGAGGTGGCACTGGGGTTGACCCTGGGTTTGACGGTCTGAACAGGAAATTTGAAATTTGAGGTTTCCAGGGCTGGTCTCTTAGGCCGGCCTGAGAACCGTACCGGGTCGCCAGCGTTTCGCTTTCCGAAAGACGAGAAGCTTGCGAAACAAGGCTGCCATGGATGACTCTGGCTGTGCATGCACATTGTCTGATTTTTAATGAGACTTTTGATTGAAAACCTGGCAACCCTAGTGTCACATGGTGTTTGGCACTTGGACATAATAAGGTAACTGACAAGCTGGAGACAGGAAGATATGTCTGTGTTTATAGTCACCTGTACACAGTAAAATGTCCAGTGTTAATTCAACTCTAACAGTCCCTGGAATGTGGGAACTAATGTTATCTGTTAAAGAGTTTAATTAACACTGTTGGAGTTGAATTGACACTGGACATTGTATACTGTGTATTCGCAGACACTGTGTATGTGTGAAAATAAGCGAGCAGATGTGTTAAACGCGTGAAGCAGAGGGGACCCCTGGATCCCACCAGCAGGGGGCACCTGCACAGTCCTTAAAAGCCCCTGCCATTCGACGGGAAACCCCGGTCATTCAGCACGGGAAGGAGAGAGCGTAGGCGTGTGTGATATCGCCATAGCGATAAACAGTCCCTCTCATTGGCCAATGAGGGAGCTGGTAGCAATGACCTCATGAAAGATAGTGTTCGACACGCATAGGTTCAATGGGAGCCCTGGCGTGAATCTCACACACACACACACACACACACACACACACACACGCAGAGTTCACTGTGAAGTCTCTCCTGTGTCAGCTGAAGCTCTCTTCTCTCTGATTGGATGATGATAAAAGAAATCATCTTAGTCATAATAGGGACGCGAGGAAGTCCAGTTTGCGTCCTGGTGTCACTGCAGAGATTTAGTGCATTTAGGCCACCCTACTGTTGGTCTTGTTGCCATGACAATTCTGAAAATGGGAAACAGCCTCAGTTGCTTCGCATCCCTCTGGACTAACATGCATGCAGGACCGGCCTTGTAGTGTGACTGCTTTGAGAAAAACACACTTAAGCAGACTAATAATTAATCGATTGATTAATTAGTATAAAATGCCCAAGACAATATATTGATGTTTCATATGTATGTTTAAAACATTTTTAGGTTTACAGAACCATTGGATATAATTGTGTATATAATTATTATTGTAATCATACATTGAGCACCGTTTGAATACATTGTTTGCATTGATTTGTACTCAAGCAATTCACTGGATAAAGTGCACATTCTGAGCTGTTATTTGATTTTTGTACAGTGTGGCATCACCATGTCGAAATTACTGCACTTTTTACACACAGTCCCCCCCCACAGGTGCTTCTGATTAGTCAGGTGTGTTCAGTTGCTTTTTTTTAGTGCAGTTATGTTTTTGTCCCTCCCAAACATTATGGCACTCACTGTGTATATATACACACGCATATAATAAGTTTTCATATACTGTATTATATATCATTTTCTGCTGTGGTATATGCTCCCTTCAGTGCTCTGTACCTTTAAAGGGGCCGAGACACACGCAGAGCATGTATCTGCAGGGATGGGTCCCAGACAGCAGCCACTCTTTTTTTTGTTGTCCTGAATGTGTTCATCCTGAGTAATCCGGAGAGAGAATGGAGAAGATTCTAGGGAGGATTCTCGAAATTTTGTATCAGTTTAAAGCAGATACTGACTACATGTTCGAAGCATTAAGATATTTTTCACCCATAAACCATATCTTACGGTACGTTCATCTAAGATTGATCCATATCTGATATATCTGTAATGTTGTGCATCTGTAATTCATGGAATATCATGTAGTTGATGGAGTATCATATCCAGTACAATATTTTAACTGCACCGCCCTCCCCGCCCCCCCCCCACCTCAAGCTCCCTTGCCACAATGGACAGATGAGGTATGAATCGCTAATCTTTAAAATGAGAAGGCCCTAGACGTGTAAATGCTGTTGTTCTGCTTTCATGTTTATTATGTGTCAGTGGGCTGCTTGTCTGCAGAGGAAGAGAAAGTGTGTGTGAATAGAGCTTGAGTGAGCACACAGAGGACTGAGGACATCAAGGAGGGTTTTTTTTGTTCAGTGAAGAGGAAAGAGAGTTCATCACCATGACAGCTAGAAGCACCTCACCAAACACATTACACCTTTCAGTCATTACCTCACACACACACACACACACACACACACACACGCACGCACATATACACAAGCACGCATGCGCGCGCACACGTGCATCAACATATGCGCACAGAAACGAACACACACACACACACATCAACATATGCATGCACAGACACACATGCATGCACATGCACCAATATATGCACATACGAACACACATACAGACACACACACACACACACACACACACACTTTCCTATACTCTCATAGTCATACACAGGCATGAATGAATCTAGAGAGTGCACCAGATTCATCTTAGAAAATAGATTAAAATTCCATGCTGTGAGTGAAACTTATATTACAGAAGCTGACAGAAGATAATCTTAGCTAAAGTAAACAGGAGCATGTTTTTCAGTGAAGTGTACTGAAATTTTAGTATCCAGTCTTCCTTGCATGGACTGTAACTAAGAAGTATGGGGTTTATGGTTTTTTTTTTGATTGGGAAAATGAAGTGTTATGGTAAGTGTCTCATTATGAATGAGTTCGTGTGTTACCTATTTCATTGTTTGCGTGTGTATGTGTTTTCTGAATCTGGTCATGGTAGTGCATTTCTGAAGATGAAATATTTATGGCATGCAGTGTAAAATGACAAGTGCAGCGTTGGTTATTTCAGTATTTCTATTTTGAACGTGCGTTACCTGGATACACAGTACTGTGCGATAGTCAGAGACCACCCTTTTTAAAATGTACTTTCCAGTGAAAACGGCCAATCATGTGCAAGTTATTTATTTTTCAGCGTCAGAAAAATAATGCAGCAAACATATCTTTAACACAAAATGACGCACAAAAAAACCCCACAATTTTGCACAATATCAAATCTTTCAGTGTTTAGTGTGTCCACCCTTTGCCTTTATTACAGCTTCCATTCTGTTTGCGAGACTTGCTTTCAGAGTTTCTTTTTACAGTGATCTGCAGGGATATTTTTCCATGCTTCTTGTAAACACCTCCAAAGTTCTCAGAAGTCGGTTCCACTTTCTGCTTCTCTCGAGCCAAGCAGTCCCAAACACGTTCAGCGATGTTGAGGTCTGGATTCTCTGGGGTGGCCAGTCTACTTTTCTGAGATCACCGGCAGCTTCTTAGCAGTGTGCTTGGGGGCATTATCATGCTGTAGAATTAATTTACCCCCCCCCCCCTCCTCAATCAAACATTGTGCAGAGGGTATTTGTTTGTATTTATCAGTATTCATGATGGCTTCAATCAAAACCAAATCAAACTCTGGATGTTGTTGCAGTATATAAGCCCAAACTTGCGCTGATCCTCCACCATACTTGGCTGATGGTTGCAGAAAATGGTTTCCGTGGTTCCCAGAGTCTTTCCTTGCTTCAGCGACGTACATACTGCCTTCTCTTACTTCCGAAAATCTCACATTTAGACCCATCGGCCCATAAAACCTTACTCCACAGCTTGGGGTGTCCAGTTTCGGTGTGCTAGTGCAAATTGTCTTCTCCATTTGTTAATTTCCTTTCTTTTTCATTTTGACAGCTGCACAGCCTTTCAGACCTGTAGCATTGAGTTGTCTTCTCTCAGTTAAAGGATTTGACAGAAACTCATGTGGATTTTTTTTCAAATCTGAGGCTAGAGTGGCACTTGATTTTTATTTTTTTCTATTTCTCAAAGGTAAAATCTTAAAGTACTGATCGTTTCAGTGGTGTACCAGTTGGTAAACGGACTGCATTGGCGGGGTTTGAACCGGCAACCCTCCGACTGCCAGACAATCGGTCTTACCTCCTGAGCTATGTCGCCCCCGGTTCTTGCATGGTTGCTAGGAGTCCCTAGCAACTCAGCATCTTTAAAAAAAAAAAAGCAATAACCTTTTTCGAACATTCCTGTTCTTTTACTTATTTTCCTTTGACTTTCACATTCCTCACGCAGTTGAATTGCCTCATCTCTGATCTCATCAGAGATCTCTCCTTTCACCATTTTAGATTCACACGAGAGAGTAAATCTGCAAGGCTGCTAAGGTGTGTTCGGGTAGTTTGTTTGTCTGAATGTTACTTTTGGGGGCAAAGGGTTCTAACGTATGTGTCACTGACTCTTTCGGTCACACCTTTTGTTGGAGGAACACAGCCGTATGGGAAGGAGGGACGACTTAAAGTGCTAGTAGAGTAGAGCGCACAAAAGAAAGACTGGACTAATGCTGATAGAGCTGATATTATATGTAGTGACGTAGAGGCTTTTCTGTCATTTTCTGTTAAATATATGTTTCCTGCATTATCGTCTGACACTGGGGGGCGCGGAGGGTGGGGGGGGGGGGGTCATTTGCACTGAGTGGCTGATTTTACTGGAGATGGAACGAAATGAAAGGGGGGTCTCTGAATTTTACGCAGTACTGTATGAGACTGTACTGCACTGCACATTTTGCACGACAGTGATAAGCTTAATCTGAAGTATGCAGGGAATTTGCTTTATCGTGTCCTAATGCATTATGTGATTAAAATACGGTGTTTTCCTTTGAAACCGAGATTGAGAGCTGTACGGTCTGGCGCTTCTGAACTCGACGGTCAGTTTCGGCAGAGTGGGTTCCTTTTCCCGGGGGGGGGGCGTCGCTCGAACCCGAGCCTCGCTCTCGCGGGACGTCTTGGTTTGTTTTAGGGATTCTCTCTCATTCATCTCGGAGACCGTCAAAAAAACCTGGCGTTGCACAGCTCTGAGCCGGGACATCCCCTCCAGCGCTCCCGGGCTCAATTCCTAATAAGGAGACTTTCAGAAATACCTGTCCGGCTCTGCGGATCCGAGGTTTCTGAAAGCCGGCCCCTCCCCCTTCCTCTCCCTTCAGTTGTCTTTACCCTCTTTGTGTTGTGACGTCTTTCACGGGTTTTTTCTGTGGGCGTTATGAGTTTGTTATGGAAAGGGCTGGGGATTATTATAAAGCAGGATTCCGTGTCTGACATTCCGTAGATGGATGCCGGATCGCGCACGGCTCTTTGGCAAACGCCGCCATAGTAGGTGTCGCTGTTTTTGTGTGTGTGTGTGTGTGTGTGTGTGTGTGTGTGTGTTTCTTACACTGATTGAGTATGAATGCAGTAACTGTGATTACTGGTAGACTTCTGAGGTCAACTGTTGTAACTTTCGTTTTTGAAGCAGAGAGAGCTGACTCAAATAATATTTTAGGTGTGTGTGTGCATGCGTGCGTGTGAATTTGCAAGCGTGTGAGTGTGTGCACGCGCGTGCGTGTGTCTGGAGAATGTGCGACTATGGATCAGGTCATAGCGTGAATCTCTTCTCTCCTCCCTCCTCTGTCTTAAAAGCCCTTGGCAACACTGCCTGTTTTTTGATGGTTCTCCAAATTCCTTTTTATGAAAAAAATAAAAAATAAAAAAAGCCCCCATCTATCAGTAGGAGAGTAGTCTGTCCCCACTTCAACTCCGGCCTTAATTTATACACTCGCAGAAATTAAACAGAACAGAAAAGGCCATAAATTATTAGATTAAAATAAATAAAAAAAGCATTGTGAAACAAAACCGGGCAAGGCTTCCAGCATGTCCCCAGTACTCCCCCTTATTAGGCCTTACGCTGGTGCGATAAAAATCCCAAAATAAGTCACTTTTGTTTTAGTGTTTTTATATGAGAACGGCGTCAAATACTGTATGAAATACAATGCACGATGTTCTGAAAGTTCATTGCGAAATTGTGCTTGTTGAGAGACCAAGACTATTGCACTATTCAGGTATTTAAGTGAATTATAAATAATGAATCACTCTTGTTTCTGTGTTAGAAACCCAATAGTTGAGTGCTGTGGGCAAACTGGGCAGATACTACACTCACGTAAGACTCTGTTTTTAAACATGGGGGGGGGGTCCTGGACGTCTCGCCGAGCTGTGGGATGGTCGTATTTTCTCTCTGATCTCATTCTGGGGGGGGGGGGGGGGGGCAGGTCCGGACATGGGAGCTTTCCTGTGGAGTCTGTCCCTTGGCTGGGGTCACACTGTATTTTATTTTTGGGTCAGAATATTAGAATGTGTGTATTGCATTAAAAGCAGCATGCGCGTTTGAGCCCAGAGGAGATCCTGTTAAAACATTACTGAAATTTCACATTGTGGTCTGACCACAGATCTGACTCTTTTATATGTGCAGTTCTGTTCCTATTGAGCCGTTAGTTGAGTTTATTAATGATCCTAATTGTGTCAATTTTAAATTTTTTCCGTATAAAAAAGACAAAGCCGTATTTGATACCTTTTCACAATGGTGTTTTTGTAGCAATATCGATTCAGCGTGTTTGGTGTTTGTAAATTGCTCATCTATGTGCTGTTTTCCACTGGTGTTGTCGGGTGTGGAAATCCTGCCAAGTATTCAAGTGTGATGACGCACGCACAGGAACTCGCATGTCAAACGCGAAAGTGCAAGCCTCTAAAATCCAAAAGCATCGTTAAAATTAGATTTGCTGCGTTGGTCAATATCGCCGTGTCAGACGACATTGTTGGTTGTCTCTAGGCAGTCTTCTTTCTCCAGAATATGCTACTGCTGGATTATCTTCTAAGAAAAAAAAGCACTCGATTTGCTCCTGGTAATAGCTTTATTTCAAATTGAACTCTGGCATTTGGACTGTGAAAACGTGAAACCACAGATGTCGTCGAGTCCGCCAAAACTGAAAAATGAAGGATACACTTTTAAAAATTGATTTCATTTTTTTTTTTGTTTGACGTTACTTGGTACGTGTGTCTCATGATTAAGGTGTTTTTGGAGGCCTGTTGGGACAGATATAAAATGCATAAATGAAGGGTCTGCTTTTCTGATGCTGACTGCTGCCATCTGAGCAGACTCCGGCAGGTTGGAACTGCACTCGAATGCTGGTTGACTCGGGGCCAAATTCACTTCTCCAGCTTCGCGGTTTGTGCTTTCAACGTCAAATATTTTTTTCTTCTTTTTTTACATTTTTATTACACAACTGCTTTAACCCAAGTTGCATAGGCCAGAGTGGTTTTATTTGCATTCATTACATTTTCTTTACGGTGATATTTTCAATCAACCTGGTCACACTATATACTGTTTGGAAGTGTTAAAACTTATGGCCCTTTCTCCTTAAGCTAGTTTGCGATGGTTCCTTATTTTGTTACGTGACAAAACAACCTTGGGGGGGGGGTTCTCACTTTCTATGCACAGGCGACTTTATCAGTGTAGAAATCCAGCGAACAACATCCCAAAAACAACATGCTAACACGAAGAAACTTTGATAGAACGTCCATTGTTGACTTTGCAGTTCTCCAGAAGAAGGGGTGGCGGGGAGGGTGACAGGCGAGGGGAAAGTGAGCTAATTTCAGAACATGTCTTCCTCTAGCATAATACTTATTTTTGGTGGTATTGTCATAAAATTTGAACCAGGATTTGCCCAGTGCTGTGGCTCCATTGTGTTTCTAAGCCTGCTGTGCACGCCCACAAGCATCTGTATCCACTCAACAAAAAAAACAAAAAAAATCTTTTAGGCGAGGAAAAAAAACTTATACAGTGTTTGAGCATCTGTTACTCTCTTTCAGAAACATTTACAGTAATTCTAACGCTTGGACAACAAACTCCCACGGGTTACCTTTCAGAAGAGACCAGGATTATGCCTGTAGCCAAAAGGGTTCAAGAATAGTAACCATTTTATTTCTGGTATGTCATTTTCTGGCTCGTGTTTAAAGAAAGGGGGCAGTACAGAAGGGGTTAAGCAGGGTGATGATGTAATTGCTTTCTGATGTCAGCTGTTTCTGTTGCCTCGGAAACCCCGAGATGCCCATAGGACACTGGACGGTTGAGGGCCTCCTGTATGGCCATATTGACAGGAAACTTCAGGTGTAGCTCAGCTCAGGTTCAGCTCAGGTGCATGCATGCATAGGCTCCAGCACCCCCCACCTCCATGCCCAGGATAAGCGGGTATAGATAATGGATAGACCCTGCCGAGGATAAGCAGGTATAGATAATGGATGGACCCTGCCCATGATAAGCAGGTATAGATAATGGGTGGACCCTGCCGAGGATAAGCGGGTATAGATAATGGATGGACCCTGCTCAGGATAAGCAGGTATAGATAATGGGTGGACACTGCCCAGGATCAGCGGGTATAGATAATGGATGGACCCTGCCCAGGATAAGCGGGTGTAGATAATGGATGGACCCTGCCCAGGATAAGCGGGTGTAGATAATGGATGGATAGATGTTTTTTTGCAGACACACGGAAGCCCTGTGTCTTCGTTCTGCTGATCCCAGATCAGTCAGAAGCCTGTGTGTCTTCACTCAGCTGATCCTAGATCAGTCAGAAAGCCATGTGTCTTCGCTCAGCCGATCCAGAGTCAGTCAGAAAGCCGTGTGTGGTCTTTAAGCTGATCCCAGATCAGTCAGAAGCCCGTGTGTTGACGGTCGCGTACCTCTCCCCCCCCCAGGGTGACTTCACCTGGAACAGCATGTCGGGGCGGAGCGTTCGGCTGAAGCCGGTGCCCATCCAGAGCCTGTCGGAGCTGGAGCGGGTTCGACTGCAGGAGGTGGCCTTCATCCGGCTGCAGCAGGACTACGACCTCGGCTGCCAGATCACCATCCCCAAAGGTGCGCTGGGAAATCTGTCAATCACGCCTCGCCTGTCAATCACAAGGGTCGCCGCACTGTTTTCTATTTCTTTATTCCCTGCTCTGCAAAACCTTCTGTGAAAAGTGCTGTGTAAATGAAGTTATCAGTATTATTTATCCATTTATCAGATTATTATTTTTTTCTCTCTCTTTCAATGTATCTCACTGTACGAGTGTTATATGGCAAAAAGCAATTCATCACAAAAAATATTTGCCACTCTATGCTATATCAGGCTTTTAAATTAAAGTTTGAAAAATGTCAATCAAATGTGTGACCTGTCAACCAACTGCCCGACCGGCTGATCAAATGTCTAAGCTGTCAGTCAAATTCTGAGCCTGTTGGTCAACCAATCAGTCCACCTGTCCGACTCTTAAAGGCAAAATTGTCCTGTGCCTCTGAATGTTGTGCTAACTTTTACCCACAGCTTGAATTATTATTATTATTATTATTATTATTATTACTATTACTATTACTATTACTATTATTATTATTATGTTCAACACTTTCTTTCTACTTGGAAATACAGCACCACGTTTGCAGGGCAGTAGTTTATATAATGCTTTGCCTCCCACGGGCTCGTGTGTATGGTTTTACTTATTTGAGTTTGGGTCTGATTCGAGCGATCCTCGGTGATTTCTGATCGTTTCTGACGCGCTCTTGCGCTGCGGTAAGTAGCCGCAGCTGGTGCTGCTGCCGTTGGGTTTGGGAGCGCTGCCAGGGCTGTGGAAGTGGAGTGGGGGGGGGGGGAATTAGGCCATGGTTTGGACCGAGCTTCACTGCTTCAGCGTGGGGGGGGGTTCTGAATCTGATGGAGATCACAGTTCCAGCACGAGGGGGGAAGACTCTCCTCCACGCATCCCGGGCCACATGATCCCATCTGTGTTTACCCTGTTATCCTTTAAAACCCGTGTCTGTTCATCGTGGGCCGTCATCGTCAGTACACCGGGCGTGTCTGTGTGTTGGCCTTTGCAGAGTGGATTTTCAGATCAATAGACACCGAGAGGTGAGAGATTGAGCACAAAAGCACATTAATTCATTCATTAATTCATTCATTCATCCTCATCAACGGATGCAACATTCAGAAATGCAACAACTTGAGGAAGTGTTGGTGAATTTACTAATAAAGATGTCGTAAACGCTATGAATTATGGGTATGAATTTAGCAGGTGCTGGGTGGAGAGGTTCGACTGCTGTCCCCTGGCGGTTCAGAGCAGCCATAATTCGGCTGAGACTCGGCTGAGGCCTGCTGCCTGTTTTCTGGGCCTCACGGTGGAGAGCAGAGCGGGTCTGTTTCCTGTCAGCTCGTCCCTGTCACGCTGACACCGACCGCCCCCCCACCCCCCCGCCCTCGCTGGCCTCTCCAGCTGCGCTGCTGTACAGCCAAGGGGCTTCTAGAGCAGATTCCTGCAGCACAGCACAGCTACACTCTGTGTGTAACACAACTAGCACAGCACGGCTACACTCTGTGTATAACACAGCTAGCACAGTATGGCTACACTCTGTGTAAAACAAAACTAGCACAGCACAGCTACACTCTGTGTGTAACACAACTAGCACAGCACAGCTACACTCTGTGTAAAACACAACTAGCACAGCACAGCTACACTCTGTGTATAACACAACTAGCACAGCATGGCTACACTCTGTGTGTAACACAACTAGCACAGCACGGCTACACTCTGTGTATAACACAACTAGCACAGCACGGCTACACTCTGTGTATAACACAACTAGCACAGTATGGCTACACTCTGTGTATAACACAACTAGCACAGCACGGCTACACTCTGTGTAAAACACAACTAGCACAGCATGGCTATGTGCTGTGCAAAACACAACTAGCACAGCACGGCTACACTCTGTGTAAAACAAAACTAGCACAGCACAGCTACACTCTGTGTGTAACACAGCTAGCACAGCACGGCTACACTCTATGTAAAACACAACTAGCACAGCACAGCTACACTCTGTGTAAAACAAAACTAGCACAGCACAGCTACACTCTGTGTATAACACAACTAGCACAGCACAGCTACACTCTGTGTGTAACACAGCTAGCACAGCACAGCTACACTCTGTGTATAACACAACTAGCACAGCACAGCTACACTCTGTGTAAAACACAACTAGCACAGCACGGCTACACTCTGTGTAAAACACAACTAGCACAGCACGGCTACACTGTGTAAAACACAACTAGCACAGCACAGCTACACTCTGTGTAAAACACAACTAGCACAGCACAGCTACACTCTGTGTAAAACACAACTAGCACAGCACGGCTACACTGTGTGTAAAACACAACTAGCACAGCACAGCTACACTCTGTGTAAAACACAACTAGCACAGCACGGCTACACTCTGTGTAAAACAAAACTAGCACAGCATGGCTACACTCTGTGTATAACACAACTAGCACAGCATGGCTACACTCTGTGTATAACACAACAAGCACAGCACGGCTACACTCTGTGTATAACACAACTAGCACAGCACAGCTACACTCTGTGTAAAACACAGCTAGCAAAGCACGGCTACACTGTGTAAAATAGGATGGTTGGATAGGTTCAAGATTCGCTGGCACAGAGAGGAAAACAAAGGAGGAGTTTTTTTAGTATTTTTTGTGTAATGCAGGCCATCTGAGAATAGTCCGTTTCCAGTTACTCTGAGAGTCTGCACGGTCACTCCAAAATTATCTGCAGGTGTGAATCTACTCCAGAAGGGCCCAGCTTTCGTATTATGTGTGCCTGTGAGCCATTTAACCCTTTGAAGAATAGGTTTCTTTATTTTTTAATTTTCTTTTAAAATTCCAAGTCACTGTTTTAGAACTCCATTGATTTTAGTTACCAGTAGTGACGGTTACATCAGCTTTAGAATGTTCATATAGGAACATTCTAATCACGTATTTGTGATTACCTCGTAGGGTTAAAATATGGCTGTTACAGGAGAATTTGCAGGACAGCTTGGGGACTCTGTGGGGAAATAAAACTATGGGCCATCCCTGAGTGTTTCGATCAGATCAGTCAAGGATCGACTCAACTGTAACCTGCTTTAACCGGTTTTATTTGCTGTGATAGATCTCTTATAGCATTTTTCTGCTACATTCCATTCTACCGCTACTTTACACCAGGCTGGCCAGTGGAGGATGGGCTCCCCCTCTATAGCTGGGTTCCTCCTGAGATTTCTTCCCATTGGGGAGTTTTTTCTTGCCACAGTGTTTGAGGGTTTTTCTCCCTACTGGGAATTTTTTTTACCTTGTGCTTTGGGTTCAGGCCTGGTGTTTGACCTGCTTTCTGTGTTTCTTGCCTTGCTGCTCTGTAAAGCGTCTTTGTGACAGTTCTTCGTAAAAAGCATGATACAAATGAAATTGAATTAAATGGAATTGAATAAACCAGCTACAGAGTACTTTCCCCGAGGGTTCATTTCAGATGGACCTTTTCCGGAAAGCTGTCATTTTTTTGTACGTACATCATTATTTGTACTTTGGATGTCATCCCCACCCTTGTTAAATTGGCCAGTGTTAATTCAAGTGTAACAGAAATTTATACGAATCCAGTTTGGCCACAGTGGACTCGTATAAGCTCTGTGAGAGTTGATTTACCACTGAACATTTTACTGTGCGGAACGGAAAAACACTTCCAGAAAACCCTTCTGTTAATACGTTATAACGGGCCGGTCCAAGAACACATACGTGGCCGTACGAAACACACCGTGCCCAAAGAGAGCACGTGTCCTTTGCTTCTGCATTCTAACCCTCTCCGATAATCTGTTTTTCTTTTGCAACAGCGACGGTTTACTGGACTGAGTCATTGCAAATTGACTTTTGGGATGTTTCCCCCCCCGCCCCCTCCCCCAGGCTATTTTTGAACTTGTTGATAAAAATCTAAGACGTACAACTGCCTTTTGGGATATTTACTCGGGAACGTGTCAGAGTTAACTGAGACAACACAGAAATCAACGCGCTGACAAGAAAACGCCGGGCTGGGGCGGAAGTTCACTGCGCGAAATGGCCCCGTTACGTAACCCGCTAGCGAGGCTTTAGAAGCCGCGAAATAAATTAAAAACGTAAAAACGAACCCATCCGCCTTATCGGACAAGAGGAATGTGAGGCTGCGGTGTAAATCTAAAACACACACGGGTTCAACCTGCAGAGCCAGAGCCAGAGCCAGAGGCAGTGATTTGTGTTTATTAGCAGTTAGCGAACAAACCTGTGCCATACTGTGGAGAACACAAAATAGCTGGAGTCTGAGAGGATGCGCTTTCGGGTCGGAAGCCTGTGTGAAAAATCGCTTCAGTGCTTTCTTTGAGACGCTGATCCGTCACAGAGATTCCCGTTGTGAGGGAATTCTTCCTCACAACCGTTTACATGAATGCACGTTAGCTTTACAAGACAGTGACAGCTCCATGTTATACACTTGTATCTCTATTACATTACATTACAGGCATTTAGCAGACACTCTTATCCAGAGCGACTTACACAACTTTTACATTGTATCCATTTATACAGCTGGATATATACTGAAGCAATTTCGGTTAAGTACCTTGCTCAAGGGTACAACGGCAGTGTCCTACCCGGGAATCGAACCTGCAACCTTTCGGTTACAAGCCCAGTTCCTTACCCACTGTGCTACACTCCGTCCTGCACTTACATTGCACTTGTGTCGTTATCTTGATGTCCTAGTTTTACTTACCGTAACTTTCTGACCTGGCCTATGCTTACTGTGTGAGCTGGACCTGGTGTGTTCACGGCTATGAATAACTGTTACATAGTGAGCATTGTACCTTTTTGTCGGACCTGTGTTTTGTAGTTCTAATGACCTTCGGTATGCACGTATAGCACGTCGCTTTGGATAAAAGCATCAGCCAAATAAATGTAATGCTTGTAATGTACTACATATCCCACAGTGCAGGCCACTCAGTGCTTCAGGAGAGCCTGTGCTGGCTGAGGGAGAGTCACAACTCTCCCTGACGATAGCTGTGGATGTTAGCGCCTTGCAGGGAGGAACTAGTCCAGTGGTAACCAGAGTAACCGTGGCTCCTCCCCTCAGACCTGTGGAATCCTGGTAATATGAAAAATGATGACAGGCAGGCCTGGACCTGCAATAGGCTGCAATATAGCAATTGTACAATTATGACTAAAATTCATTCGTAAATTTATAGAAAACTGGAAAAATTCCTGGTAATAATTTAAAACAGTTTAAGATAAGGTTGATTTATCGTTGCATGAATAGATATGAGACAGCCAAACACAGCTAAGTAAGTCCCTGGATGTGTTACTGGGTCATATTTCACCGTGTCTGGCCTCGATGTTGTATTTATGGGATGCAATACCTGATAGATGAGACTCCCGTCCACTAAATCCCAGATTAGCTGTAAGTGCTTGTTGGATTAGAGTATAATAATGTGTTTTTAATGAATACTGTGGAATAATCCTTCACCTTGTGCAATGTGTTGTGTGGGTCCAGTGTGAACACATTTGTATGACTCCAGACTGTGTGACTCCAGATTCACGAGTAGATGACTAACTGACGTTCCATCTTGTGCAGGAGTGTGGTATTTTATGCAATTTAAATGGCTTCTCAGAAATTTAATTTCACCGAAGTAGATAATTTGTCATTTGAACACTTACTGCAGCCTGTTGGTTTTGTACGATTCTGATAAGCTGTTCAGTATGTTCATAAATGCTCCATGTAGCATGTACAGCAGCTTCCTTCCTTTGCATGTTCCTAACAAGTAATTTACAAAGGCTTAGCATGGACATTCCATGCAAGCTGTGCTAGGATCTTGGCAATGATTTAAATGTAGTTTGTGTCACAATGGCTTTGCCCTGTAGCTACTGAGCTACTGTATGCTGGTCTTGTAACCTGGTCCGGTAACTTAAAGGTCGCAGGTTCGATTCCCGAGTAGGACGCTGCCGTTGTACCCTTGAGCAAGGTACTTAACCTGCATTGCTTCAGTATATATATCCAGCTGTATAAATGGATGCTCTGTAAAAAGTTGTGTTAGTCACTCTGGATAAGAGCGTCTGCTAAATGCCTGTAATGTAATGTGTGCTTGAGGAAGTTTTTAATTTTGAGTGTGGGTGAAATGACTCTGAGAGCAAGCAGTACAGCTGGCTTCAGGGGACTTATTTACGCCCTTCCTTGTGTTCAGTGTGATTAAAATGCTCGGGACCCACAGCTCCATCTGGGCCCACAGCACCGTGGGATTTGGAGTGTAAAAACCTTGGTTGTTTGTCATGACTACCCATCTTCCGCCGTGGCCTGAAGACTCATCTCTTCAGACTATACCTAGACTAACCACCACCACGCTGTATATTTCACTCTAAATCTCCTCCCCCCCCCCTTTTTCATGACACTTGTTACATGTTGCCCCATCCCAGCACTTTTTTGGTGATTTGTATTTCTCCTTATACTGTAGCTTATTCTTCTGCCTAGTTGACTTTGCAGAGGTTAGGTCTGAATAGTGTTCACTGTGTGAACTAAACTGTGTTCTTGGCTAGAAATGGCTGTATAAAATAAGTATTGTACCTTACTGAACCTGTGTTTAGCAGTTGTCTATGACCGTGAAATGCACTTTTTGTACGTCGCTTTGGATAAAGCGTCTGCCAAATAAATGTAATGTAATGACTTTAGACAGACTGTTCCCAGGAAATTTCTGACAAACTCAAGAGCAGGATTCCAGGGAAATCCGCTTTATCTGATGCCACATGGCTGCGTCACACGAGCTTACGGTCCCACCAAAATTCACACAGAAATGCTTATGAATGCTTTATAAAGCTTTATGCAGTAGTTATAACTGTAGTCGGTTTGTATGTATATGCGTCAGTGAGGGTGGAACACTGTCGCCTCACAGCAGGTTAGGCTGAGAGTCTAAATTGCCTGTAGGTATGAGTGTGTGAATGAGTGGTGTGTCTGCCCTGTGATGGATTACTGACCTGTTCAGGGTGTGTTCCTGCCTCTCGCCCAATGCATGCTGGGACAGGCTCCAGCACCCCCCCCCCCCCACCCCCCACCCGTGACCCTGACCTGGAATAAGCAGGCTAGATAATAGATTGATGGATGGATGAATGTGTCGATGAGTTTAACCTGCGTACTAAAAATGTATTCTCTGGAATGCAAATGGGAGCGGGCAGTGAATTACATTTTTACCTTTTCTTTTCTTTTTGTCTTCAGATGGACAGAAGCGGAAAAAGTCGCTGCGGAGGAAGCTGGATTCCTTAGCCAAGGAGAAAAGCAAAGACAAAGGTACAGCAGAGCGCCACTGCCGACATGATTTATCTCGCGCGGTGATGTCATCGGAACATTGCTGGAGGATGAGTGGGTTGTTCATTATTGCGAGTCGTTGCAAATTTTTTTATTTTTTTTTCATGTTCATGTGATGCTGTTGCTAGGTGACTAGATGTAATGAAAACCAAAAACCAAAAAAAGAAAAAAAAAGGAAAAAAAGAAAAACGTCTGGTCTGTTCTTTTTAAAGATGACCTGTTCTGTTGGTATTCTGCACTGTAACTCTGTGAAAGTGATCTCGCCTCTCTCGTTACACTCTGTAGCTTTTTTAAATTTTTTTATTTTTTTAAGATCGCCCAGGCGGCTCTTTGTTCTTGCAAGGACGCCACACACACACACACACACACACACACACACGCACACACACTGCAGTCCTGGAAGCACATGAGAGGAACAGAAGTTTGTTCTCGCACCCTCGAACCGAATCACAGGCTGCCAGAATTACGCTCGCTATTAGGCCATATTCTTGAGAAATGAGGCGACTCCCTTTTTAAGAGACGTCTTGGGTTCGGACCGTTGGGTCGGACAGTCGGTCCCAGCAGCCTGTGAGAGAGCGTGTGAGGCCAGAGGATTCTGGGTCTTAAGGGAGGGGCGGGGGGAGGAAGTTAGATGCAGTGTGTCGTCCCTGTGTCTGCGTGGAGCTCTCTGCCCGGGTATCTATTTCCTATTTATGTAGCCTGCGAGTACAATCTCAGACTCGCCCCATGAGTAAGCATAGTATGTGGAATGTTAAGCTAATGGTACACACACATACAAGAAGAACACGTGTACACACACACACACGCACACAGACAACACGCACACGCGTACACACTAATTTTCACGGAAACATTCACCATTTAATAGCTCAAATGATGATAAAACGGAGACACTGCTATCTTTCCCCCCCCCCCCCCCCTCGCCCCCATACCCCCCAGCCTGCGATAGCATCACTGTTGGTTTTTCCAGCGTGTGAGTGAGTAAAGATAGCTCCTCCGAGCCGTGGGAGAGGGGGGTTGTGGGATTGCGGCCCGCTGTTTCGGACTCTTTGTTCTGTCACAGCTGGGCTCTGTTTCCTCACGCGGCGGTGGATTGGGCCGCTGGCGGGCGGGCGGGCGGGCGGCGGGAAAATGGAGTCTTTGATCAGTTTCGCCGGAGTCTCGCGGCTCTCTCTCTCTCTCTGAGTCTCTCTCTCTCTCTGTCTCCCTCTCCCTCTCCCTCTCTCTCTCTCTCTCTCTCTCTCTGAGTCTCTCTCTCTCTCTGTCTCTCTCTCCCTCTCTCTCTCTCTGAGTCTCTCTCTCTCGTTCTCTCTCTCTCTCTCTGTCTCTCTCTCTCTCTCCCTCCCTCCATCTCTCTCTCTCTATCTCTCTGTCTCTCTCTCTCTGTCTCTCTATCTCTCTGTCTCTCTATCTCTCTCTCTGTCTCTCTAACTTTTTTTCTCTCTGTCGCTCTCTCTCTCTCTCTTTTTCTCTGTCTCTCCCTCCCTCTCTCTCTATATCTCAATTCAATTTCAATTTCAAAGTGCTTTATTGGCATGACAAATATAGGCACTTGTGTTGCCAAAGCAGTGGTTATAACATACAACTATATACAATTAATCCGTTATATAAAAAAAAAAATAATAATAAAATAAAATAAATTAAAAAAAAAAATAAAAAAAAAAAATATATATATATATATACAAAAATATCAGTAAGTGATGTTAGGTGTGTGTGTGTGTGTCTGACTATCTGTGTGTTATGTGCATGAGTGAATATTATGTGTCTGCTTGTACATGTGTATGCTGTGTGTAAATGTGTGCATGAGGTGGTCACACATTGTCCCTCAGAGTATGGCAGGAGAACACAAATTGTGCTGCTAATATGCAGCAGCCTTTTTCTTCTCCTAATAGGTAGGGTAATCTATCGTCATTGGGTATATCTCTCTCTCTCTCTCTCTCTCTCTCTGTGGGCCGGGCGTTCTCAGCTGCTTCTGCCAACGTAACGAGGGGGGGGGCGGAGTCACCGGGTGCGACTCTCGTCATAAAGAGCGCTTCCTCCAACGACTGTGCGTCTCCGCGGTAACCGAGCACAGGAGTGTGAGCTTGTATGTGGCGGCAGTGTAGCATAATGGGAAAAAAGCTGCTCTTGTAACCTAAAGGTCACGGGTTCGATACCCGGGTTGGACACTGCTGTTGTGCCCTTGAGCAAGGTACTTAACCTGCATTGCTTCAGCACTGTATATATCCAGCTGTATCAATGTAAATTCTGAGTAAAATTGGGCAAGTCTCTCTGGATAGGAGCGTCTGCTAAATGCCTGTAATGTAATGTAGCTTCACTGTTGACCGGGTGGCCAAAGACTTTACGCAAAACAGTCAGGCGGGGGTTCCTGTTTTAATCGCTGCAAAGCCAACCTTTCCACTCTTTTTTTTTTTTAGGATTATAGAAGCTAGATCTGCAGATGGGACAGTCCCTCAAGAATCCCGTCCCATGTGTTCAGTGGTGGAATGTAACGTCTTTCGTAAAATGACAAACTGAGTCCAAGGATCTGTTCCACAGCCCTGCATGACATTGGATAGGGGGGGGGGGGGTGGGTAACTGCAAGGGGGGGTTCGACAATGCCCCAAAACCAAATCCTCCTGTTTGTACATAGATTTCAATGAACTGAATGAGTTGATTTATATCGCCTCTATTTCTCCGCTATCCTCGGACTGCCCTGGTTCCTTTGTGTTTGCGAAACGGTACCTAGTTAAAACAGCATTCCTCGCAGTGTGTCTGTAACCGCAGCTCAGATGGAGTGGTTTGTTTTGGCAGGCTGATCCCTCTTAGTGTGAGGCTAATGATGAGCGACTCTGAGCGCTGGTGAACTCTGTCTGTAATGGGAATAAAGGAAAGAGCTGAAGGAAAATGACTGTATTATCAGTGATCTTACGAAGGTACAGCTGTTGAAATGTATAGGCTGTTGTTTAAAGCTGTTGTCAAGAGCCTGGATGTCACGCTGGATTTTTCTGCAGTGGTTTTTTTCATTGCTGAATGGCTTCCGTATTAAAATAAAAGCCCAAAAGTGAGTCAGTGTGCTTTTATCAAACCTGCACTTACACAGTGCTGAGATTAAGCCACAGGCTGAGGTTGTAGGCACCCTTTGTTAAGAGGCTGACATGATAATCAGTTTTAAGATATGTTTATCTGGGCGCTACCGTATTTACTGTATCTGGATTTCTTACATGTGGTCTGCTATCTACGGTTCTGATATCTATGGTCATACCAATTTAAAAAAACAAAACAAAAATTGCAGATGCAATGAATTACCCAAGTAAATTAATTAATATGCAAAAAGCTGCTGAAACAGATTCAGGTGGCGTCAGTTCAATAGGCTGTTTTTTTTCTATTTGTGAACACGATTTGTAAACAGAAGAAGGTAACCTGCCAATGAAACCAAGTGATATATTGATGAAGATTACATATACTATAGTATTATTATACCGATGACCAGTGGAATACAGATGCTTTAAATGAACATGTTCATGAAGGTCATTGCATACTTGTTGGTTGGCACAGATTAGGGATACTTTCGCAGTGTTCCAAATGTAGTTTTCAGTGTCGGATGTATTTACCCGGTCAGCTGTTTCGTTACCTGGGCTGACAGCCAATGAATTACCTGCATGTATTGTGTGCTGGGTGATAAGGATCACAGGTCTAAGCAGAAGTGCTTTTGACTCGGCCTGGTTCTTGCTTTACTCTGTTTTGAACTGTGTCCTTACCTTTTTCTCTCTTTTTTTCCCCTCTCACTTCCCTCTTCCTCCCCTCCCTCCTCTATCCGCTGCCCGCCCCTCCTTCCCTGCCCTGCCCGCCCTCCTTCACCCTGCCCTGGCTCCGCCCATGCTGGCCCCGCCTCCTCCCTCACCCTTCCGGCCCGCTCCTCTCACCCTGCCCTGCCCCGCCCATGTCATGGCCCCGCCCCCCCTTCACTGTCCTGGCCCCGCCCCATGTCCTGGCCCCGCCTCCTCCCTCTCACCCTGCCCCGCCCCTGGCCTCGCCCCATGTCCTGGCCCCGCCTCCTCCCTCTTCCCCGCCCTGCAGAGTTTGTCCCGCAGGCTTTCGGCCTGCCCCTTTGGCAGGTGATCGCTAACGACCGCTCCCATAAGCAGCGGGGGGAGGCCCAGCGAGGGGAGGCGCAGCGGGGGGAGGCGCAGCGGGGGGAGCACCGGGACCCCACCGACCTGGTGTCCTCCATCCTGCAGTTCGCCATCAAGAGGCCCAGCAAGGAGCTCTCCAGCAGCACCTCCTCCCTCAGCTCCACCTCCGAGACGCCCAACGAGTCCACCTCCCCCAACACCCCCGAGCCCGCCCCCCGCGCACGCAGACGGGTGAGTCACACCCTCCCACCCCTCTCTCCTCTCCTCTCATCCCTCTCTCCTCCCACCCCCTTACCTGCCATCCCTCTTTCCTCTCACCCTCTCTCCCCCTCCATCCCTCTCCCTCACCCTCCTGCCATCCTCCTCTCCCACCTCTCTCCTCTCCTCTCATCCCTCCCCTCTCCTCTTCTCCCCTCTCCTCCTCACCCCTCTCTCCCTCTTCCTCTCACCCTCTCTCCCTCCATCCTTCTCTCCTCTCCTCATCCCTCCCTCTCCCCTTCCTCTCATCCCTCTCCTCCACCCCTCTCTCCTCCCCACCATCCCTCTTTCTCCACCCCTCTCCCTGCCATCCTCTCTCTCTCCTCACCCTTCTCTCGCCATCCCCTCTTTCCCTTCTCCCACCCCTTACCTGCCATCCCTCTTTCCTCTCACCCCTCTCCCCTGCCATCCCTCTCTCCTCTCATCCTTCTGTCCTCACAATACTCTTTTTCCACCCCTCTATCTTTTCCTCCCACCCCTCTCTCCTCCCATCCCCCTCTACTCTCACCCTCTCTTTCCCCTCCCCTCTTTCCTCTCACCCCTCTCGCCAGCCATCCCTCTTCCCCTCCCCTCTCTCCTGCCATCCCTCCCTCCTCTCCTCCCACCCCTCTGTTTTCCCATCCCTCTCTCCTCCCACCCCTCCCTCCCCTCACCCCTCTCTTTCCACCCCTCTCTCCCCTCATCCCTCTCTCTGGCCCCACTGTAGTCACACACACCCCCCCGTCTTTGATTTACAGTTTGGCAGGAATTCTTCTGTTGAGAATTTGTTTGGATTTGTTGCCTTGGCCTCTGGTCAGATGAAGTGCATTTTCTCCCGAACCTAATACTCCAGCTGCTTTACAAACTTAGTTGTTGAACTGTAATTATTGTGGGGGTTGGGGGGGGGGGGGGTTACGTACATTTTACATCTCTTGTAAATTTGCCTCAAAAGCTGTTCAGTGCTTCATACTGTAGATAATGTGCTAATAATCCTTGTATGAAGCACAGTTTTCAGTTATGCAAAAAAAAAAAAACAACATCAAAAAAAGGTTTTTGGAGCTTAGAGAAGAGAGAAAACACAGCACAAATGACCCGTGGACCCTGACAGAGTAACTAGCCTGCAAGTAGGATGCCTTCGCCAGTGGACAAAGAGCTAGGAGCTCACCATCTGCAGAGCTCAGGGGAAGGGGTGTGGGGGGTGGGGGCGGAGGAGGGAGGGGAGGGGCGGGGCCAGGTTTGGGGTGGAGGAGGGAGGGGGTGGGGGGCGTGGTGCGGGTGGACGCCAGGGGTTTGGGGTGGAGGAGGGGCGGGGCCGGGTGGGGGTGGGCGCCGGGGCCAGGGGCGGTTTGGGGTGGAGGAGGAGGGGGGGAAGATGATGTAATGCCTCCGCGTTCCCCCCCGCTGCCTCGCGGTGCGCAGGGCGGGATGTCCGTGGACTCCATCACCGACCTGGACGACAGTCAGTCCCGCCTGCTGGAGGCGCTGCAGCTCTCCCTGCCGGCCGAGGCCGCCAGCAAGAAGGAGAAGCACCGCGACAAGAAGCTCAGCCTCAACCCCATCTACCGGCAGGTGCCGCGGCTGGTGGACAGCTGCTGCCAGCACCTGGAGAAATACGGTGAGGGAGGGAGGGGGTTGGGGGGGGGGTTGGGGATGTTCCTGTCTTCAGCCACGACCTTTAAAAAAAAATTGTACGTCCCGGCGGCAGCCTCGGTGTTCCGGGAGGGTGTCCTCCAGTCTGGTGTCGCCAATGCCACCCCCTTAGCTTTACATTTTAACGCGGAGAGCATTAGCCGGAGCTGGGGGTTGGCGGAAGGGGAGGAGAGTGGGGGAGGGGGAGAGGGAGGGGGAGTGGGAACGGGGGTGGAGGTGTGGGGTTTGCTTTAGTTTCAGTTGGGCTTAGGCATACCTTAACTCTCACCAATAGACGTTTTCCTAAGATAATCAGCCCAATTTCTGTGTTGAGCAGATTAATATTTGAGTATGTTATGCATTGATACAAATCAATAAATTGTATGGGCTTTCAGTTCAGTTAGTAAAAGGGGTGGTTTGTAAAACTGTAGGTAAAGTGTTTGGTTGAATACGCCAATAATGTACTTACATGAAAATTGTAATGTAAACTACTGAATTTATTTTGTGAGCTAGCCTGAGGCAAATCTACTGTTGAAATACTTGAGCTGTTCCTGATATGCTGGCCAGCAGCTCCATCTGTGTCTGCTGATGTTCACGATGTGAAATTGTTTTCCATAATTTTCAATGCTGAACATATTTTCACCCCGTCAGGTCTTCAGACGGTCGGGATTTTTCGGGTAGGAAGTTCGAAGAAAAGAGTCAGGCAGGTAAGAGGACTTAAAGATTGCGTCGGGACATTTCACACGTATCAGACAACTGCATGGAATTACTGTGTAATAAAATTCAATGCTGTTTTCTATGTGTTTTATGCAGTTGGGTGAGTCCACGTTTAGGTTCTTTCACGGAAGTCTATCCCGTTTGAGTATGTCGTAAGGACAGGTAGTTAGAATTGATGCACTGTGTGAAACGTGTGGGGGGACGCACTGGGTGTAAGGATGCTCAAACAGCATTAAATTCAGTTTGCCATTAAGGTGACGTCAGTACCCACCCAAAATGCATTCTGTCTCCCAAATTATTTATCTCTTTGTGACTGCGGATGAGCTGATAAAAGGAGCAAGGGGGCACTTAATTACACGTGGTAATTCAAGCAGGCTTTTAGCAGACAGTGGCTAATGATTTGTGAAAAAGGTGCGTCAGCACAGGGCACTCTGTATCTCGGGAGTGTGTTGGCGTCCATGTTGACCCAGTCCTGTTGCTCATTCAGAAGCGCCGCGCACATCTGTGTATCCTCTGAAGTGAGGGTGCACGGGTGTGCAGTGGGCAGGGGCAGTGAAGTCGCAGGTAAAGTCTATATTAAAAAAAAGCTTGAATATCAGATAAAATACAGCTCTGGGTGAATCAAAACTTTCACGCGTACTGTTGTTTACAGTACCAAATGGTTCTTGTCGACTGTTCTTGGAAAGTTTGTTCAGTGTTCTCGACGGCGGTGCTTAAACAGTGGTGGACGTTGCGTTTTTTTTTTTTTCCCCCGCGCTGGATAAGCTGAGATAAAGGTGCATTCCTGAGCCAGATCTCTGGTCAGGTGTGTGTGTGTGTGTGTGTGTGAGTGTGTGAGT
>NC_057947.1:33396512-33464012 GCF_018555375.3 Anguilla rostrata | reverse complement strand
GACCAAAGAGCTCTACACCGCCTTCATCAACACTATGAGTGAGGAACACCCCCCCCGTCCCCGTCCCCCCTGCCTGCCCCCCTTACTGACCAAAGAGCTCTACATCGCCTTCATCAACACTATGAGTGAGCAAGCCCCCGTCCCCGTCCCCCCTGCCTGCCCCCTTACTGACCAAAGAGCTCTACACCGCCTTCATCAACACTATGAGTGAGGAAACCCCCCCCCGCCTGCCCCCCCGACCCCTTACTGACCAAAGAGCTCTACACTGCCTTCATCAACACTATGAGTGAGGAACCCCCCCGTCCCCCGTCCCCCCTCCCCGCCCCCCACTCCCCCCCGTCCCTGACCTCAAACTCACCTCATATAATACTCAGCGCAGTCCAGCCTATCCGCTGACCCGCACTGACTCCAAACATACTGCACAGTCACTGAAGCGCTCTGCCCTCACCCCTCAGGTCAGCTGCTCATCGCTGATCTGATGAGCTTGTGTGCTGATCAGTAGCGTGTGTGCGCGCAGTCATGCTAAAGCAAGTCTGTGTTCATACCCTGCAACCAGAAACAGTCTCTCGGCTCAACAGCAATGTTTAACGAGAGGACTTTTAAAGCCTGGTTTTGTGTAATGAATAGCTGTGCTGAGTTCTGTGACTCCTTTAGCTAAAGTGGCAGGAGGTGTTATAATGTGACCTAACGTGATCAAATTTTCCTAATGTGATATAATGTGATCAGGTTGGACCTAATTTGACCTAATGGGATCTAATGTGATCTAATTTTCCTAATGTGATATAATGTGATCAAGTTGGACCTAATTTGACCTAATGGGATTCATTTTGATCTAACGTGATCAAATTGGACCTAATGTGATCTAATCTAATCTAATATGACCTATTATTATTTAATGTTACCTAACGTGATAAAATATGATCTAAAATGACTTAATATGGTCTAGTGTGACCTACTGTGATATAATGTGATCTAATTTCACCTAATGCAATCTGAAGTGACCTAATGTGATTTAGTCTGATCTACTGTGATCTAATGTGATCCGGTGCGGCGGTGGCGGTGACCGTGCTCTGTGCCTCCGCTCCAGTGCTGGATCACGAGGAGCAGCAGGCCTCCATTCAGCTGCTCATCTCCCTGCTGCCGCCCAGCAACAGCGACACGCTGCACCGCCTGCTGGAGTTCCTGTCCACCGTGGCCGCCCACGCCGACGACGCGCACGACAGGGACGGACAGGAGGTGAAAAGTGCGGCTTCCCTTCCGCGGCCAGATCAGAATTTACTGCTGTTCTGTTTTAGAATAAAAAAAATTAAAAAAAGATCAGCCCCAAAATGGGTCCCTGTGGGACTTCGTAGTTTGTCGGACAGTGGCACATGTTCATCCACCGAGACGGATAAATGTCAACCTGGCAGACATGACATGGTCCAGCCCAGTACTTATACCAGTAAGGCTTCACTCAGGTTAATTGGAACATTCTAGACTCACTAGCAGGTCATTTTGCTGATGGCAAGTATAGTGCAGTGGCAGTGTAAGATTGGGAATTTTGACCACAAGGACCCCAATAACAAAAGTACCACCAGAACCTGATTATTTTTGTTCATGAAAGTTTTTTTTATAAAAGAGTAGGTACATGGTACATTTATAAACATCTAACACAAACAGCCCCTCTCCACGCTCCCCTTTCCCAAAAACATAGGTGCCTCTTCCCCAATCTCGGTAAATTTAATTGTACTAGATCACATAATAAAATTAAAATGATAGCACTGGAAAACATTAAAAGGCACATGCATAAACGTCTCAATTATGGCTCTCAGTGTGCTGTAATAACATCAAAAATTTATTAGCTGTTGTACCCTTGAGCGAGGTACTTAACTTGAGTTGCTTCATCATGTGTCCAGCTGTGTAAACAGATGCTATGCAAAAAATGCTGAAAGTTGTGTAAGTCGCTCTGGATAAGAGCGTCTGCCAAAGAATGGCACGAATGCCCAGTAACCCTGTTATTCCAAAATCAGTCCTCTTTCAGAGCAGAACCTGGTTGTAAAAAGTGGTGATGACGTGCTACATAGTGTAGTGTGTCTTATATTAATGAGAATGAGAGTACCCCACAGCTGTGAGTGACTGCAGACGTCTGCTGCTCTCGTACTGTTCCTGGATCAGCGTAACATACGACACGTTCTGATGCAAACTGCTGATTTAAATAGGCACAGCACAGGCGCTGTTTCCACACTCTTTTAAAAACTCGTTCCTCAGAGCTTTGTGAGTGCTCTCGAGCCTGGGCACAGAAAGGGCCCACAGGGCAGCGTTAAAAACTCATTATCCTGTGATTACTGAGGACAGCATGACGATGCGTAACTGAGCTGCGCTAACCATGCCCTGCGCTAACCCCACCCAGTGTTAACCCCGCCCTGCGCTAACCCAGCCCTGTGCTAACCCCTCTCTGCGTTAACCCCACCCAACGCTAACCCCGCTCTGCGCTAACCCCGCCCTGCGTTAACCCCTCTCTGCACTAACCCCACCCTGCGCTAACCCCGCCCAGCGTTAACCCCACCCAACGCTAACCCCTCTCTGCGCTAACCCCGCCCTGCGTAACCCCTCTCTGCGCTAACCCCACCCTGCGCTAACCCCACCCACGCTAACCCCGCCACGCTAACCCCGCCCAGCGCTAACCCCGCCGAGCGCTAACCCCGCCCTGCGCTAACCCCGCCCTGCGCTAACCCCTCTCTGCGCGGCGAGCTCCGGAACGGCGAGGCTGGCAGCGATCGCGGGATTACACCGCCACCCTCGGCCCCTCTCCGCCCATCCCCGTCACCCGCACGGCCTTCCCGCCACCCGCCCGGCCTTCCCGTCACCCGCCCGGCCTTCCCGCCAGCGCGATTTCACCCGCTCAGCACGAGGTGGGGCTGACGTTTGTGTGTCTGTGTGTGCGTGTGTGTGTGCGTCTAGATCACCGGGAACAAGATGACGGCACTAAACCTGGCCACCATATTTGGGCCCAACCTCCTGCACAAGCAGAAGAGCTCGGACAAGGAGTTCTCTGTGCAGAGCTCGGCCAGAGCCGAGGAGAGCACCGCCATCATCGCCGTGGTCCAGAGGATGATCTCCACCTACGAGGCCCTCTTCCTGGTGAGCGTGAGCCCAGGACACAGGGGTACACCTGCAGGAAGTCAGGAGGAGGGCCGAACACAGGGGTACACCCACAGGAAGTCAGGAGGAGGGCCGAACACAGGGGTACACCCACAGGAAGTGTGGAGGGGGCAGGACTCAGGGGCCCTTACTTCCTGTGGGTGGGCATGACACAGAGTCCCAGAGCTGTAGGCTGCAACATTCAATATAAATGAATTTGATTTATTAAAACTGCTCATTCAAAACTTGCCATCTGGCAGTGTTCTTTGAAATATGGGATGCTTGGTATTTTAGCCATATAAAAGTAGACCCCTGCCACCTCCCGCCTCCTCCTCACAAGGGTGCAGTCCCCAGTATTAAATTTGTTCTTTTTAACCTCTGTTAGACATTAGCTTTCTTCTCCGTGAACACCTGAGCGAATCCTGGCTTTCTGCCGAGCTCAAATTTCACAAACGCCAAATAAAAAATGGTCAAAACTCTCATCGTGCGACCGTTATAAACGTTTATAGTACACACCGACCGTTCCCTCCCTCGAACGTACGCGCAGATGAAACCCAGGCACAGCTCCCGGGATCTGTTTCTGCTAGCCTTTGAGAAAGGGGGGGAGGCTACTTGCTGTTTAGGTTAGCGGGCTTAAGAGACAATGGCCCCTGTCTTATAGAATGTAAACATGGCGGTGTCACGCCAGGACTGTGCAGAAAGAGGCGCTTCAGCGCTAAGCCAGGCTGGAGCCGCTCGTGAAAAGAGGAACTCCGCGGCGGAGACAGGAAGCTTTCCGAGCTCCAAACCCCCCCCCCCCCCCGACCAGTAATCGTTTCACTTCTTATTCCCTCAAACGTATCGACATCGTTGTGAGAGATCAGTGTTGTGGATTGTGTGTTCTGCGAAGTGTCACGTCCCGATTGGACCGCTCTGCCCCTGTTCCCGATGATGTCATCGGTCTCCGTGACCTCGTCCTGATCTTTCCTTCCCTGTGGAGTTCTTACAATTTCCAGCTGTGCGCTACACACGCGTATACGCACACGCGCACACACACGCGCACACACACGCTCCTTTACAGTAACAATAATAATATTGCAAAAATGACAAACCATGTAGCCCACATTCATTGTTTTGTCATTTTCGGTTGGTAGTTTTAGTGTTTCAAAAGATTTCCTTTTAGGGGCGTGCTGGAGGTTGAAAACATTCTCTGGTGCTCAATTATTTAAAAAAAATTAAAAAGTATTATATTTAATTAACAGGGGCCATACAATGCCTCTGTTTATCTCCAGTTGAGTTTTATTGGTTGAATTGTTTCATAGCTACTTTATTGAATAGAGTGAGAAAAGGAGGTCTTGGGTCCCTGGAAGCTCCTGATTGGCTGTGACAGTGATGTTTTGTGGCCCCTTGTCAGTTCTGAGACCGGTGATTTGTGGTCCCACAAAGAGCTGTGACGGTGTTTTTCTGGCCTCTGGAGTTATTTTGTGGTCCCCGCCTCGGCTGTGACTCGGCTGGTATTTTGTGCCCCCTTCCTCTGCAGGTCCCCCCTGAGCTGCAGAACGAGGTTCTCATGAGCCTGCTGGAGACGGACCCTGACGTGGTGGACTATCTGCTCCGGAGGAAGGCCTCGCAGTGGTCGTACGTATGGCTCTGTCCTCTTCTGCACACCAGTGTGTGCACCCTCTCTCTCTCTGAACACACACACACTCACACATACTCTCACACACACACACTCACACACACACACACACACTCACACACACGCACACCAAACCCTCCCTCAACCAAACAGGCATGCATGGGGAGCGACACCCACCATAGCTATGAGAGAAGCACTTCATCGCCCCCTGGTGGCAGCCCTCTGCGAGTGACGCATTCCGCTCAGCCATTCGGGCCCGTAACTGTGCAAACTTTCCGCTAATAACTCATGTCACGATCTTATGAACTGCGTAAGGTAATGTGCCTCTGATTCACGATTTACGAGTGATCATGAGTGCGGAACATGGCTCCAAAAAAAAAAAAACCCAAAAAAAAACGAAGCACGAGGGGTCACAGGTTGCTGAGAAACGGCGGAATGTTATTTTGAGAAGTGCAGAGCAGCAGACTTCCACCGTTGAGTCAGTGAGTCTCAGAGTTTTGTAACATCGAGTTTGTACAAGAATGTATAAAAAATTGAGTGCCTCAGAGGGGTTTGCACAAAGCACATTTTCTATCTTTGCCATCTTTGACTCCAGAATCCGGAGCCAACTGGTATTCTCGGTTGTGACTGGCAGGTTTTGTGGCAGAAGGTTAGATTGCTGATAAACGCACTGAGTGAATTTAGCGCGCTGAGTCTCTCTCTCTCTCTCTCTCTCTCTCTATCCCTCTTTTCTCTAGCTATTTCTCTCTTTTCTGCCTGTGGTTAGTTTGTTAATTGGTTTTTCTCTTTATGTTGCTTGTATATTATTTTTGTTTTGAAGTACAGTAATTTCTGTGGTTAAACAGTGTCCCAATAAAAGGGTTTTTTAAATCTCAAAATCTCTCTCTCTCTCTCTCTCTCTCTCTCTCTCTCTCTCCCCCTCTCTCTCTCTCTCTCTCTCTCTCCCTCTCTCTCTCTCTCTCTCTCTCTCTCTGTCCGGGACGTCCCAGGAGCCCGGACCTGATGAGGCCGGAGGCCCCCTTCGCGCTGGGCGAGCGACACTCGTCCAGCGACTCCAACAAGGCGTCCAGCGGGGAGGTGTCGCCGTACGACAACAACTCGCCGGTGCTGTCGGACCGGCTGCCGCAGCCGCACCAGGGCGAGGGCAGCCCCCGGGTGGACCGGCTGTTTCGGGTCCCCGAGCAGTACACGCTGGTGGGCCACGTCAAAGGCCGGACAAAGGACAGCCCGCCCGCGCAGTGGACCGGCAAGGGTGAGCGCCGACGGCCAATCACAGCAGACCTGGGGGGGGGAAAAAAACAAAACAAAACAAAAACGCGTCCCCTGTGGGGGCCGGTACTGTGAGCCGAAATCACACTGCTCTGGGTTCCCTTAACGTTAATTTGCCTTTTATTTCGTTTCACCAAGAATACCATGGTCGTCTTCTTATTCTCAAACACAGTTTGACAAGTTCAGCAATCAGAAAAATGTACTTTCCCGAAAAGAAAGAAAACAATATTATTTACATCAGAAGAGACCAGCAGTCTCAGAAATAAGATTTTATTCTAATTGAGATTCAGTCCAGATGGGTTAAATTAAAGAACTGCGCAACCAAAACTAAAAAGTCGAAAATAGCTTATTTTTAGTTTGGCTGTTTTCATGCATCGCAGAGCGTGTTGAACACACTGGGAAATGTTTTGTAAGACGTCCGTGGTAAACTCAACAGTGCAGTTCATTAGCCTGCATGGCGGCTTGTGTATTTATACAGTTAAGTGCTCGGTCATCTGATTTACCTGACTGTGATAACTATCAGTGTCATTAAGTTTGAATTTACCAAAAAAAAAAAAACACACAAAAAAGGAAAACTCGCGACACAGAGGCTCCTGTGGTCCGGGGGTGCTGGGAACATGTTTATATACGTACCCAGTATGCCAGCATCTGAATTTACAGTATAGGATTGCAGCTCCATGGGAATAGCCTGATTGTTTGCTTTTAGTGGGGCTGCTTCTATCAGCTGTGTCGAAGCAAAATATTTTGTGTTCCCTCGTAAAAAAAAAAAAATGTGTTTTTTGGGCTCATGAGATAAAGTGACCCGGGCCTGTCCCGAAATAGATCCACGGAGCGATACAGCTGGCGTGTACTTTAGGAAGCCCGGGGTAAAATGCAGCCCTGCAAACGTAAACACTTTAAAGAGCCTCTCTCACACAGGTAGCCTTAAAGGCTAACCAACGAGTAAATTACATTACATTACATTACATTACAGGCATTTAGCGGACGCTCTTATCCAGAGCGACTTACCCAACTTTTTACACAGCATTTACACTGCATCCATTCATACAGCTGGATATATGCTGAAGAGGTGCATGTTAAGTACTTTGCTAAAGTGAACAATGGCAGTGTTCATCCAGGGAACTGAAGCTGTGACCTCAGCAGACCAACTTCTAACCCATTATGCACTACACCGGCCTTCCTCGCAAGAGCTCATTAGGCTCGGCTGGGGGAAATGAGAGTCCATTGAGTGGAGCAGGGCGTTCGCGTCCTTTCAGGAGAAGGGGCCGCGTCGAGCCTGTAGGGCTAGAATTCCCCCGGGACGGTCTTTGGACGCGGTTTCAGAACGCAGTTCCTGTTCAGCTAGAAAGTAAATATAATATCTGGCACGCCCTGCGCACCGCAACCCGCCGTGGCCTCCCGCCAACGGCCCCCCCTGCCATTTCCGCCAAATCTTTCTGCGTCGCTGCGCTCGGTCAACAGTTTCATCAGCTACACTTCTGACAAAGTCATGCGCGTGTTTACGGCCACGTCTGGACAGATGTTCCAGGTGTCTGTTTTCAGTGCGTCTCTCTCACACACTCTCTCTCTCTCTCTCTCTCCTGTCTGAGACCGGAGCTCTTTCAGACCTTCAGTTCCGCCTGAACAGTCCAGCCGCCGGGTCAAAAAAAAAAAAAACACTTGGCGAAAAACAGTTAATCCAGGCGATTACGTTTCATACGATTTGACACGCGGGGTTTAAGTGTGCCTTTTGGAATGCGCGGGCTTGTCCGGGGCCGTTCCCGATGACGGAAAAAAAGAAAGCTCCAGAAGAACACGCTCAGTTATTCGCCTGTGCGCTGTGTTTCCATTAGACCACGCGGACGAGAACACAAACATCTGGGGGGCGTGGCACGCGACACTGAAGTCGGGACTAAAGGACCAGCTGCATACAGGTACAACAGCCCCATTGCACCCCGGTGTCCTGTCAGCCACCACTGGCCACTGCTTTCCTTTTTAACCCTGTAAGGTGTGAGGTCACAAATATGTGATTAGAATGTTCTTAAGGGAACATTCTAATGCTGATGTCACAATCACTGCTGGTAACTGAAAGCGGTGGAGTTCTAGAACACTGACGTGTGAAAATTGTGAAAAAAACATTCCAAGGAACCGAACTGTTCAAAGGGTTAAATCACATGTTGTGTTGTATTGTGCTTGTTATCCCAGGTTTCAGGACGTGTGTCACTTCCTGTCTCTCCCCAGGCTCCCACGGGAACGTGTCCGACTGCGGCTCCTCCAGCCCCTCGGAGGGGCTACCTGGTCACCTAGGCAACGGCAAGCAGCCAGTGCGGCGGACGCAGACCTCCTCTGGCGTGGCCGAGTGCAGGCCACACCCCCCCGTGTCCCGCGCCAGCAGCAGCCCCCAGGACGAGGCCGGGCGCCAGCCGCTCCAGCTGAGCCTGGACGAGCTGCCGTCCCGCTCCGACGGCCAATCAGCATCCAGCAGTTCGGAGGACCTCCCACAGCGGGCCGGCCTCTCCGTCGCCCCGCCCTACAAACCCAAGCCTGCTCAGAGGAACGACGGCAGGCCCCCCCCTCCCTACCCGGGACCCTCGCGATCGGCCCTCTCCGCCCCCCCGCCCCCCTCCGCGCACCCGCCAAGCTCTCCTGCCCCGCCGTCTCACCGGCGCCCCCTGCAGGACAGAGAGTCCCTGCACGCCCCCGCCAACGCTGTGGACGGGAAGGGCCCTGGCAGCCCGGAGTGGCAGGACTGGCAGCGGGAGAGGTGGCAGATCTGGCAACTCTTATCGTCAGAGAACACGGACACGCTGCCCGAGACGCTGGTGTGAGCCACACAGTGCCCCCTCCTGGCCAGACGCTACAGCTGCTGCTGCTGCCTACAAGTGAGCAAATGTCCCAGTGTGTCCTTCTGTTCGCTGGTTTTACATGTCTTTTTTTATTTTCGTTTCATGTATCAATTTTACTTTTTATTGTAAGTGCACGCTTTTCCACATCGTTTTCATCTGGTGATGTACTGAATCGTCATGTCCATGACAGGCTAATCTGTCAATTTGACATACCTCAACAAAAAAGAAAAACAAAAAAACACACACAAAAGAAGGTTTTTAAGGAGTTTTGGCCATTACGTGATTTACCTGTGACAGCACTGTTGGGTGAATCCAGTGATTTCTCTATAACTTAAGTACATACACACTGTTATATGCATTTAGTGATTACAGAACAGATTAATGTTTCGGATTAATGTAAGAACCATAACTGTACGAAGATTAGTCATGTAAATCTGGTCAATTCACTTTGTAACAAGTGTGTGTACAAATAGCTTAGACAGAGAAATCACAGTCCGAGTGTAACTCGCATGTAAATTACCTACTTTGTGCAAAGTGTTACCAAGAGTTATTGTGTATGTAAAGAATTGTAAAGAATTGTACTATTTACCATTATTTCTACGTTAGCCACCTTAAGTGATGTTCCATCCTGGCTGTGTAACTGTCCGTTTTCACTGTTACTCTAATGGGATTGCCGACGTTGTTCACTTCAAAAGTGAAATCTGCAGCCTTAGCGAACGCTGGAGAATTTAATTACAATCAGTCCGTCTCCAAGGGATTTCACAGAGCTAAAACAACCAAAATATGGGCCCCCTTTTTTAACCGGCATACATAAAACAATATTATTTTTGCCTTTTGTAATATGGATGGAGACACACTGAGATATATTTGTAAATTTTAATATCTTTTTCCATACGGTTCTCTGCATACCCCACTGCTCAGACCCTGAAGAGACTGTACTATGGGAACAAGACCCACTATGTGCCAACGGCATTGCCTATATTTAACTGTTTTTACTATATTTATGTGTTTTTAACTTTTTTTTTTTGTATTTCATTTTTAAATAACTTGTCCCTATTTTCATATATTTTTGAGCAAAAAAAAACAAAAACCATTGTTCTCTTCAAACAGCATCGCTATGTCAGAACGCAGACTGGTCCTGAATGTATATTGGTACTATGTTTTTATTTCAATGGCTGCTGGACTCTGCTTGTTTACTGCTGGAGTTGGTAGCTGTTGTTCTTTTCCTCGGTTGCAGCGGTGTGCTTCTGTTAGCCATGGTTTCTTGTTACGTTAGGTGGCCTTTTCATTATATGTAAAAGGTGTTATCGGGTGACCTAAACACGACTTCAGCGTCTGTCCGTTCAGGCAGAGGTATCGGTGGGAAGCTTTAAACGGTGTGCTTGGTGATTCCTGTAAACATGATCTATAGGAAAAATGTAAAATAGAAAAAAAAAAATCTGTGGTATTATTAAGACATGTATTTATAAATGGTATATTCTTTTTATTTTGCTTGTGTTTCCCCATGGTGTATAATGTTGCTTTGTGTGCTCGTGTATGTGTTTGTGAGATGCATGTACTGTGTACATGTGTATGTTTGTGTGCGTGGGTGAGTGAGTTTGCGCACTTACATTTGTTTTGGTGGCCAGAGATCCAGGTCAAATTAATAGCTTTTCCATGAGCGTGTATACACTCTCAAAATGGATGTGTTAATACACAACACACTCTTTGTGTAACTACTTTTGTGTTACTTTCAACACGTCAAAGTTACTACTTATGTGTCACAGATATAACATTTATGTGTTACAAAAGAAGACTTTTTAACACAGACTGTGTTGAAAGTAACACAAAATGTGTTGTCCTTAACTAGACGTGGTGTGTGTTTTTTTTTGTTTTTTTTTTAATGACGTGCCTTGTTTTGTTTTTAATGCATCTGCTTTGAGAGTGTTCCGCACAGAGTTCCTCCGTTCACTGTTCAGACCAAAGCCGCAGTCTTTAAAAGACACAAGTGCAGTTTGTGTTACGTTAAAGTCCAGTTTCGTACGCGGTGTCTAGCTTCGCGTATTTAACACAGCCCGCATGCTACACACTTAATATGCAGCTACGCACTGAGCGCACACTCAAAAAGGACGTGTTAATATTCAACGCGTTTTTTGTGTCGCTACTTTTGTGTTACTTTCAACACATTTTGTGTCAAAGGTACTTTTGTGTTACAAATATACAATTTTTGCGTTACAAAGGGAGACTTTTTTATTTTAAAAACAGACCTTGTTGGTCTTAACACGTCTATTTTGAGAGTGCAGCAGTGGTCAGTGATGATGATGATGATCGCGCCTGTCTTTGCGCCTCAGTCGAAACCGTAATGTATTCGATATAAGATTGGATTCTAGAACAGTTCGGCTGTCGGGGTCATTGCCGTAATCGCTATAGAAACAAAAAACCTCTTTTTATTCTGGCAGAAAAAGCCATTCTCTCTGCGGGAAATCTGCCCTTTAGTGTTCGCTACAGATTTATTAGGCTACTGAACACCACCTGCCTGCCTGCTCTTAGATCCTGCTCCGTCTCCTGGCCAAAAAACAACGCTATCAGCAGGACTTGGCGTGGAACATGGGCACCGGTAACGGCGAAACGGGGAAGGCCCAATGTAGTCTACATAAGAATAAGAATGTCCGAGGTTACCCGGTTAACGGTATGTTAACATTCTGCGCGTGACTGTAGGCCTACTGCTGGTAAACTGCACGTACAGAGAACACACAAGATCCACGAAAGCAGAACGTATTTGAAATTTAGATTTAGTCACGTCCTTGCCTCTAAAAACAAATGACAACTTTACCTCGAAAGTCTTTTACGTTGCCATTGTATTGAAAGCCTTCGCTATCACTCGGCTATCTGCCGAGTGATAACATACAGTAACACAGTATGGACGGTTCACTGCCCTCGGGTCAGCACGGAGTTACAATGGAGGCTTGTGTGCTCCACGGAGAAAACGGTGCATTCCATCTGCTTCTGTACAATGTAATGTAAATGTACCGTAACAAACCCGTGCTGTCTTCAGACCTGTTTGTGTGGCTGGCGAACGTGGCTCTGGAGCTGATGCCCCTTCTCTGACTCCACTTGCTAGCTAACTGTTTCATCTCTGTATTTTCCTATTTTACTTCCCGGTCTTATTCATTAATCAAGTGGATGCTGTTGCACATTTTTTTTAAATCTAGGAATTTCATAGCTTGCTAGCTGGCTAGATTCGTCCTGGAATTTTTGGAGTATTTATATTTTTAGCTGTAATGCAGGCCAGCTAGGTAATGTTGTTGTATTTGGTGAACTTTTCCTTAAGTGCACTATGCCAAAGTATAGCACGACAGCACACTTGATTGCGCTCATTAAAACTTTACTTCCTGCTGCTAATCGCAAAGCCCTCTTTAACAGGTGACCCCATCTTCCGCTTGTTCATCTTAAAGTCCAGGTTCATTCAGTTGTGCAGGAACGACTTCATTAATTGCAAACAAATATGTAACATTTATGCCACTTATGAGTTCACAGGCCTTTTAGAAGCGATCGCCACACCCTTGCATTCTCCTTCTGGAGTATGTTACAGACTGCCAATGTTCCATGCTCGCCCCCTGCTGGCCAGACTTTGAAAATACACTTTGGGTTGAATATTCTTGATGTCACAGGAAATCCTGTAGATGTCTTTGAAGACAGTCTTGTGTGTTTCTAAAACAAAGTGAAAGGTAAAGTAGGCAAGTGTGTTTCTGTTTTGTTTTGTTTGTGTGTGGGAAAAAAAGGAAACTGGAAGTTTTGTACAAGACACACAATCATTTTTAAACGGATACTGATAGACTTCTCAGTCTCATTCTCAGATCAAAAGACCAAATCTCGAATGCAAGCATGCATTTAACTCTTAATGAATTTTAGCCCAGAAATGAGTGCGTGAACGTAAAAGGACATTTCTAAATTATATGTTTTAGGGGAGGGGGAAAAATACATCTTTAGTACCAGCACCTATTGGATGTTACTTTCAACGGTGATCATATTTTTTACTGTGGCTTAAATATTTGCTGGCAAATATTACTCATTGGGTGGGTGCAGACGTTATGTTTGTTTGAATCTGTTCCTTAAACATGAACAGAATTATTCTGAACTAAAAAAAATAGGGGAATGTTTTTCACCTGTTGAGATCCTCCTGTTACCATCCCCTGGCAGGTAAAGACACATCGCCACACTTTCTGCACAGACAATCACGTGTATTTGAAAAATGGGTTGAGTAATACAAGCGTACAGTATTCCACTTTTTGATGCTGTCATGCAGAGACAGAGTCCCACCCCCTGCTTTCATTCTTAAAATATTCTCACAGTGCTACGGAAATGTTTTGTCAGTGTTGATAACATTGCCACTACGTTGCTGCAACATTGTGAGTATGTTTTGCGTGTGCTTTGCAGCAGTCTTTTATGGACGTATCAGCAGATACATTCTCTCTCTCCCTCTCTCTCTCTCTTTCTGTGTTTATGGTTCTCACTGTGGCTCACATTGCTGTCAGCCTTTTAAAGTGATGAAAATGAATATTTGAATTTGTTATCACCTTATTTTGAGATGTTGACGCTTTTGTACTTTGTGATTCCAAAAAAAAAAAAACAGATATTTTTTATTAAGTTTTGTAATATATAACTATGTTTGTATTCCAAGTCCAAGTACATATGTGCGGTCTGACGTTTTTCAGAGGCCTGCTTTTGTGATGTGTACGGTAAGCCATGACAAAATAAATATGAATTTAAAAAAAATGTTTTTATAGTGTTTATCCACATCATTGTGTTTACATTTTATGACCATTTAAGGGCCAATTGCAGTGTACTTAGCTGGAGATTAAACCTCAGGTTTAGATCACAGAACAACTGCAGTTGGAATTGGAACAGCTATCCAAAACAGTGAAATAAAAAAAACCGTGAGGATTAGCTGTTCTGTTGGTAATCTAGTTCTGTGGTCGAGGGGCTCAAACCTGAGGTACAAGCTCCCAACTAAGCACACTGCAATTGACCCTCATTATCTCAGTTTCAGCACGTTAAAAAAAAAATGTTTATGGTGAAATGGTGATACTGCCGTAGTGAATATCCAACTCTGGATGTCTGTTTTAAGAGTTCTGTTTTTTTAAGCTTGCTGTCAAACAGAGTTAATAAGAATGCACAGCGATCAGGTGGAGGAAAGGAAAGAAAGGCCATACTTGGCAGGGGTTAAAAGGTTTTCATTCTGTTTGGTTTCGGTGTCGTAACGAGGTGTGAGTTTCTCTGCTCCGGCACCAGGAGGAACACTAGAACTGTTCAGCCAGACCTGCTGACTGCGTTTCGCAGTGTCCCTATCATTCCGTGTCTATGAAACTTATTTCAATTGATATTACAGGAAACATTGGTATACTTGACCTAATAAACGGACCATTGTTGCTTAAGAAATAGTTTCCTTGGGTGATGTGGTTGAACGCATCTATCCTACTCCCCCATTTTGTACATGTAAAATACCAAGACAGTTAAAAAATGTTGTTCAAAGTCAGTGTCCCTAAAGGATACGTAGACAGAAGTGCTAAAAAAAAAAAATAAAAAAAAATAAAAAAATTTGCTGCCATTTTGTGTAAGGTCTTGTGGACAGTTTTGAAATGCATCATGGGAGTCTAGGCCAGAGCAGGTCAATGTGGACTGAGGAAGGCTTATTTCCTTAGGGACTGTGATTTAAAAATTTTTTTTAAAAAGCCTGTTGTGAATCAATGGGATGAGCTTAATTGTTGTAATCTTGTTGGCTCTATTTCAGCTAATGATACCCCTGAGGAGGTTTCAGACGGTGAGGATGGAAGCATGACAGAGTGACGTGGGTGATCACTGTGGAGTATGTAATTGGGCAAACTGTGTGATTTCTTCAACAGTGTGATTAAGTAAAGTGGTTTTACTTAGTTAAATCTAAGACAAGTCTGTTTTTGGCAGTAGCCTATGCTGAGTTAGTTACTGTCTAATTTAGATCTATCTTTACTAACTACAGCAAGCCTACTAACTGTATATTTATGTAAATACCAATGTCAGTTTGAGGTAAAAAAAAAAGTTCCTCAAGAGTGTGACACTGAAGGCTCACTCAAGATTTGACCCATAAATGTGCTTCATTCACAGCCTGATTCTGTGGCTTACTAAAACATAATTATGTTTGTAACAGTTTATATAACTCGAAGAAAAAATGCACAGTGACCAAATAACAGGTAAATAACCTTCTATTAGGTGTATTGCCAACAAGTGTGTTGCCATTTTAGATGGCCAGCGTGGTTGGTGTGATTCCACAGTTTGGCCACCAGAGAGAAGCATCTGAGTTCTGAGAATAAGTTTTCAGTACATTCATTTAAAAAAAAAAAAATAACAGTAAGTCTTTTGCCAAGTTTTACATTCCATCGACTCGTTGCTACGCCAGAATAAATCCCAGCTATCAGCCCGTACTAATGAAAAGAATCAGAAGAATTGGCTTACCCATGAGAAAGTGTACATCCTCGCAGCAGTTTGGCACAGTGCAGGGCATGCTGATATACAACACAATGCATCGTTTCACTTAGAAATAATTAAGTATAAACATTTACCATTTATTACTTTATTGCTGTGCAATATTTTGAAAACTGCAATCCTGATGCTAGAGAGTATTTAAAATTAGTTTATATTTATATATAAACTATAAGTTTTTATTTTCTAAACACATCTGGTATAATAAACGTCTATGCATAATGAAGAGTGAAACGCCTATCAGTTCCAAAAATATGGAATATGTTACATATTATAATGTCTCAACAGGGTCCACAACTAAATTTAACCAAGGGCTTTTCCCAAAATACATTAATAATTAAAAATATCTATATTATTTTCGTGTAGCTCTTGGTCCTTCTCCTACCTTTCACAAGAAAACAGAACCCCCCCCCCTCACAGATTTGCATATCCAAAGCCCCATCCGTCATCTGCATTATATTTGGGAACACAATGAAATATGTGTATGGAAACCATGGAGATGGGTTTTTCATATGCATGCTGCTGCTGATTCGCTGAGCCCCCCCCCCGAGCCCCTCGAACAGATTTATTCACATGGAGTAAGCACACAGATCCGAACCCTGATACTCAGCACAGGAGCTATGGCACAGCCTTGCACCAGGATAAACAATCACTCTACATCTCAACCTACAGTCCACTGAACACCAGGATAAACAATCACTCTACATCTCAACCTACAGTCCACTAAACACCAGGATGAACCCTCATTCAACATCTCAACCTACAGTCTACTGAGCACCCTGATAAACCCTCACTCAGCATCTCAACCTACAGTCTACTGAGCACCCTGATAAACCCTCACTCAGCACGACAACCTACAGTCTACTGAGCACCACAACACACCCTCACTCAACATCTCAACCTACAGTCCACTAAACACCAGGATAAACAATCACTCTACATCTCAACCTACAGTCCACTAAACACCAGGATAAACAATCACTCTACATCTCAACCTAAAGTCCACTAAACACCAGGATGAACCCTCATTCAACATCTCAACCTACAGTCTACTGAGCACCATGTTAAGCCCTCACTCTACATCTCAACCTACAGTCTACTGAGCACCACAACACACCCTCACTCAACATCTCAACCTACAGTCCACTAAACACCAGAATAAACGATCACTCAACACCTCAGCCTAGTCTACTGAACACCAGGATAAACCCTCAAGTCTACAGCTCAGCGCAGTAAAATCTCCTGTGTTACATCAACTCTTACAGAGTACACATGGTCCCTATTGGACTCCCTGTTAGTGTCACTGTTAATGTTGAATTAACACTGGACACGTTACTGAGACTCTGCAGCCCCACACTGTACAGAGGAGCATGTGAAGGGCCCGGCCTGCTTCCTGTGCTGTGGAGGGCTCTGTTTGCCACTGCAGCCTTTGGACGGGAAAACTTGGGAAGCCTTCAAAGGAAACGTGCAAGTCAAGACCCAGAGAGAGGAACTTCAGAGGACGAGCGAAAGCACGACTTCTCACACACGAAAGCGCCTGTGGCGCAATGTAGATTTTTTTGTGTGATTTAAATCAAATGATGGTAAATGGACTGCATTTCTATAGCGCTTTCATCCAAAGCGCTTTACAATTGATGCCTCTCATTCACCCATTCACAGACACACACACAAGCCAACGGTGAAAGGCTGCCATGCAAGGTACCAATCAGCTCGTTGGGAGAAATTAGGGGTTAGGTGTCTTGCTCAGGGACACTTCGACATGCCCAGGGCAGGGGGATCGAACCGGCAACCCTTCGACTGCTAGACAAACGCTATTACCTCCTGAGCTATGTCGCCCCTATGATAATGATAATTTTACAATTATTTTGGGATCTCAGTTAAATGAGAAATAAATAAAAAAAGACTTTTTAAATGGGAGGGTAGTCTGAGCTGCTGAGCAAATACACAGAAAGGCCTGGAAAAGTGCTTATTGTTGAACAGAACAAAACAATATATGCAGACTTCTGCATTCCAGAGAGGACTAAAAAAGCTGCTGCTTCAAAGAAATGCTCAGGATGAAACTACAATTCAGAGGTCGGCCGTCAAACGCAGAGGTGCTTCGCCGTCTGGACGTGTGCTCCGATGCACCTCTCCTCTCTTTTATCCTCCTGGGTTTATTTAAAGAGAAGAACCGAGCGACTAATGAAGACTTTAATAAAGAAAGAGGAAACAGGAACGTGTCCCCGCTGTCCCTGTGTGACCTCGGGATTGCCTGGCTCCTGTTTTCTCTCAGGTTCGCCGTTCTCCTACGGGAGCGGGTGAGGTAGCGCTGCCCCCCCCCCCCCCCTCCCCACTACCCAGAGTGCTCTTGTGATGGATTCCAGGCCTGCACAGAACAGGACATCTGGCCTCCTCGTGTCCAAACACAAAGCCGTCGCTGTCAGAGACGGCCGTTTCCTCAACGGCGAAAAATGCGGCGAACCTCTCTGTGGGCTCAGCGCTCGTCCCCCGTTGCCGTGGAGAACTCCGCGAAGCTCCAGCTGCTCAGACATGCACCCGCACCCCAAGCAGGGTGGGGACGTGCGTGGTTACTGGGTTTTTGTTATATTTTACGTGACTTCTCTTATATTTTACATGACTTCTCTCCACTTGCCCGTCAACTGCAACACAAATGGAGCACAATGAATCATGTGTGATTTTTTTTTCTTAATACATGCAATTTTCTTAATAATTGTTTTAACAAAGTATTAAATATAACTAGCTTTTGTTTTTGAAAGCATTTTCCTTTTATATGCAGCAATTTAATTACGGGAATTTTAGACGTGCGTTTTCTAACCCATTTCAAATTGAGATTTGAAAACGGCTGCGGGCGGAAAATCAATCACCCTGAAGTCTAATGGCTTTTGGACATTTCAACAGTATAAAAAATGGAAGGAGAGAAAAAGGCTTTAACAAACGGTGGCAGAAGGAACACAAAGAGGAAATTAATTTCAAACAAAAGCTGTGAGTGACTCATTGCCCCGGTGTGACTCGAAAAAGCCCCCCCCACCGCCCCCCCCAGCAGCGTTTGTCCTCCTGACGATGTTTGCAGATCAGATCGGTTTGGGAGGGCCCGCATTCAAACGGGTAATGAAGAAAGATCAAAAGAACCGTTCCTCAGCCTTGACCCCGCCGCGGTGAAAAGACACCCCCGACAGACGCATTTAATCGGAGGGTTAATGGAAAAGCGCCAGAATTTCCTAAATTTGATTTCTTATCGCTGCTCTGCAGTGCTGTGACACAAGCCATTATGAGATAATAGATCACCGTCGTGACCTTGGCTGTCGACCTGATGTTCGGATGAAAAATACTTCCACCAGCAGGGGGGGTTAAGGGGTCCAAAATGCATGGACACAGGAGGGGGGGGGGGGGGGATTGGCTCTGTTTTCTCTTTTTGAAATATGGTTGGTGCTACAGTTACAGCCTTGGCCAACCTCAATATACCACAGAACAGAGAAATATCACATATTGATTTCCAATACAGAACTAACAGCAGACAATAGCAACAAGGTGAAACCATGGGGCCTTTCATTTCAGAGGCATTTTCAGAGATTTTTATGCTTTAAAGACTAATAATTATAAACAATCAAAACATTAACTGCAATGACATCATTAGCAATAACGTCCCTGTCTGCAACAACCGCAGCAAGAACGTTATTCTGATTATTAATATAGCACCCAAATATTAAAATGCCTTTAATAGTGATATTACACAGCACAGCCTTATAAGGAAACCAAGAGGGCTTTAAAAACGTGTTTTTATAAAGAAACTCTGGAAGATTAAAGGATTAATGACAACAGCTAATTGATTCCCAATATTCATGCAGTGCATAAAAAGACGTAAAGCTGAAAATTAACCTCAGGGACAATGATTCCCAAATCCCTGATGAGGTTAACACATGTTAATTGGGTGGCTGAAATTTGTAACAAAGCTGGTTTTTTGAAATACAGAAGGGCTGTCTCCTCAGACGGTCTCTCCTCAGTGAAGTTCTAGAACAATCTTTTTTTTTTATGCGTTGTACTTCCCACTAGCATCTCTAGGACACGCATGAAAATGCATTGCAGAACAGATGGTGGTTACACTGTAAACAAATTTAACTTAGTACCCAACTAATTCCTTTGCAGTGTCAACTGAACTAATTAAAAACTGGCGAGAACACATCAGCTGTAAGGAAGAACTAAAAAAGGGGTGTCCAGTCTTATCCGAAAAGAGCCAATGTAGCTGTAGTTTTTTTTTTTTTTAAGCCCAGCGCTATGACACCTGATTCAACTGATTACCTAATCACGGTCTTCATTCAAGACCTTTATGAGTAGAATCAGGTGTGTCAGTGCTGGGCTATAACGAAAACCTGCACCCACTGGCCCTTTTTCGGATAAGACCGGACACCCCTGGACTAAAGGAAGGAAAAAGAAACCCTGTTATCCCTGAAAGTCACACAGTGTTCTCCCAAAATCCAATTCCTAAATGTCCTGCATCATCAAAAAGGAGACCAGCTGGGTTCAGGAACTATAATCCATGTTAACATCTCTGCCGTCCCTCCGGGCCAAAACATTTTGTTCACAAGAGATTCCCCCCCGCCCCCCCCGGTCAGTGCCAAGCTCCCCATGTTGGCCACTCCCCAGCCTGTCCCAGCTACAGCTTTGAAATGCCATATGATTTAAGCCTACCTCAGTAACGGATTAATCTGATTGCTTTATTGTTGCTTTTGCGAAATCTAATTTTTAAAGTGCTGAATTCCCCCGAACTGACGTCCAGTAATTAACTTAAAACGTATGATTACGTCCCTCCCTGTGCCTGGACTTCTTAAAAACATTCCTCCGCTTGTTCTGCGGTGGAATGACCTTCCGATCTTTTTTTTCTTTCCTCTTTCCATTTTAATTTCTCAGCTGGCAGCACAGCTTTAACCCCAAGTTTGTTCTTTTGTGGCAAAGCGAAATTTCTACTTCTTGTGAGCGAAGCTGTGGCATGCGGTGAGCAACCGTCGCGGACGGTCGGGACCCCTGCTGGACGTCCTGTGTAATGCAAGAGTAGAGACTTTCTATTGAGAATTTTACCCTGTATGATCTCGCATGAAGAAAATCCCCCTGCCTACTTCACCGGGTGTATGCTCACCTTTCTTCCTCTTCCTCACCGGCTTACATTGCACTGACGTGCCCATTTCATACTAAAATATGTATTCTACAAGGGAGAGGGGGTTCAATATTATCCAAAAATAGGGCCAGTTTGGGTGTAGGCTTTTGTCTTAGTTCAGCAATAGAACCCCCTGATTCAACTAGGCCTAATGAACGAATCATGGTCTTCAATCATGAGTAGAATCAGGGGTCTTTGTGCTTTAAAAAATAAACGTGCACCTACACCCTTTTCGGATAAGACTGGACACCCTTGTTCTGTAGTAATTATCTTTTATCATAGATATTATAAGTCATAATCTTAATCATACAGTATGTACCAGTAAAAGGTCACAGAGGATGTTTACATGTTACAGGGAAGTGTGGCTTAATCTCACCCCTGTACCCACAATTTAAAATATTTCTCCCGTGAAAAGTAACCAGACTGAGACAGGAATTCATTTCTCTGCCGGCACATTCCACACAAGCGCCACAGAATTAAAACAAAAATGTGAACTTTCTCCAGAGACTGTAAACACATTTAACACACACAGCTCTTACGAGGTGAAGTGTTTCAGCTGAAACTAATTTGACTCACGTACTGTATAGAGCTTGGTTCTTATCCCCCAATAATCCCCCATTGGTAACTCGATAAAAAACAGCACAATATTTCTATTGAATTTCAACTTAATGCAGCTGTTAGGGACACATCTGTCAACAGCTTCAACGTTCAGTATGAGAAACGGGGAAGATTATTCGACATGCGAAACACGCACAAACGGAAGCTTCTGTGTATACACGCGTATGTCTGTGCGGGTGACTTTTTGTGTTTACGCATCTGCACACATGCCTGTAGTTGACGTAGCTGTTCTAGCTAGCTAGGTAGAAGTACATATACAGTATTTGCATTCATCAAAGTTTTTTGCTAAAAAATTCAATTTTCTGATAGAGCAGCCTGTTTAGTTAAGCAATGGCCTTTTTGCATACTGTGTCTGAATTCTGCATTCAGTTTTTTCAGTTATTTCTAGTCTAAGCTGCCTGGTAATTCTCCACGGGCATCCAGTGTGATTATATTTCTTAAGTGTATTCATTTTGAAAATAATTTCTTTAAACAAGCTGTCGCCAAGAGTTGCCAAACATTGTCATAATTGTACATTTGCCACTAAACTCAGTTAGAAGACGAACCCTTTGGACTGTTCCAAAAATAAATCCATTCAGATTGGCCATAGCACACTTCTTAACGCGGCTTATTTACACGACTGTCCGATTTGGCTTCTTCAGCCAGAACTGCCAGATTTTGCAATGCCTTGTGGGATTGATGGGCCTGGCTTTTTTACAGATATTTTTCTGATTGATTTAAAACGTGTACACACAGCCCTCCCAGCCTTCCCTTGGCTGTTAGATTTTCCAGATGCATTTGTCCTTGAGCATAGCCGTCAGGGCTGGACTTCTGTAAGTGAGCCAAATGGAAGTTGACAAGTTTATATTTTTCTTATTTATCTTTTGACTTCCACAAACAAATGACTTCCTTTTACATCAGGTGCTTCCATCTAAATCAAATCAGTGACCAATACCAAGTTTAAAAACAGGGGGCAGCTACCTGCAGCTGCTGTATCTGAATTATTTTTGCTCTCTTAACCACAGTCTAGAGATTTAATATCAGTGTGTGTGCCCAGGCCAACAGGCAGCTCTGTGAAAACTCATGCATTCCATGTACCACAGAGGTAGAATATCAAATCACTATCAGTTTAAAGTTTTAAAGAGATTTTTCCACTTTCATCTTACCTCACGCATGTTCAGTTTTGTTAAAACTTCTTGGGAAAATGACCAATGGTGTAAAATTATGTAATCCAGGGGGAAAGTTGAATAACACACAAACCTCACTGAAGCTGTGGTTACTCAGCAATCGCAGATGTCCAGGGCCCTTACAGTATCAGCTAAATTATTTGCCCTTAGTCTGCACTATTCTGCGCTGACTGACAGAAAATCCTGTTCTGTTTAAGCCCAGGATGAGAGTTTTTTTTTTATGGGTTCATATAAAATGTATTTACTTTTTGGTCCACAGGAAGCAGTGTGGAATCCTTAACATTAATTTTGTTGTGCGTATCATGCGTGCGTGGGTGTGTGTGTGTTTGTTTGTTTGTGTGCGTGCGTGTGTGTGTTTGTGCGTGCATGGGTGTGTCTGTGTGCGTGCATGTGTGGGCGTGTGTGTGTGTGCGTGCGTGCGTGCGTGCATTCGTGGGTGTGTGTGTGCTTGTCTGCACTCAGACTGACCTTTGGAAAGGAGTACTCTTGGACGTCCACATGTCCGCAGTAACATTCCTCCTCCTCATGTTTAGTTCATCAGCCAGCAGGCCCAGCCAGCAGGCCCAGCCCCGGGCCCTTGGACCAGCCGACGGGCCTCATCTGGCCAGACCACAGCCACGGGTAGCAGCTCTAAGGGAAAGAACGGAGGCCTCTTTTACTGGCCATGTATGAAAACATCTGAGCACTCCACTATCTCCGAGTCAGCACAACTCTTTTCTCCACTCTCTCTGCTATCCTACAGATGCAAGCCAATGGCCGGACTTCAGATTGACTCATACAGTTCTGCGAATACGTAACATGGGTGGGTTGCTTCTCCCTTGCGCTGCAAAAATATTTTGTCCAGATGTTTTTTTTTTTGTTTTTTGTGTGTGTGTGTGGTGGTTCTCCAGAAGAATGAACAGCTTGTTAAAGATCAGTAAACCTTTTTTTTTTACAATTCAGTTTTTCTGGTCTAATTACAAAAGACGGAGATGTTAGTTGCACGTGTATGTTCTGGATGCAAGGACCTAAATCTGTTTTTCCTTACAGGTTAAGAATTAATAATCTACACATAATAAAGCTTAAATAAAGCTTTAAATCCTTAAAGCTTTGAGGTAACAAGAAAAGTAACACTCTTTTTGGACCTTTCCAGCACCTGGCACCAGTCAAAGCCTCATTCACAAATTGAGTGCAATGTACTGGTTCACAGAAACCGATGCTAGTCAACACATTAATGTTTACCACTGGACTCAATCAACATTTGCGCTTTATGTTAGCAAACAAAAAACACAATTGTTACAGTTCAGTGACTTCATGCTCACTGTGGAAAAGCAACACCTGCAATCTTTTGATCTTAGATAGTCAAGACATGGCATTCTAACGGAAAGTCTGTAAATCTTAATTCGCAAATTCTCACTCATACAGCATTAGAACGCTCTATCAGGGCTCCAATTTCTAGTTACATTTATCATATAACGATTACTAGCAATTTCGTTAGTACTGCTCAAGTACAACGCAGTGTCTCGGAATCGAACTACCTTCGTTACAGCAGTTCTACCACGTGCTACACTCGTCAAATGGATGTCAAATAAAGTGCTCAGGTTGGCACACCAGGTGAAATAATGTATGGAGAAATGATGTAGAAACTGGATTTCACCCATGTTTTGTTTTATTTTAGATTTTTAAAAATCTACTCATGAACACAACTCGACTCAATTCTGCAACGTCAGTAGCCACGCCCAGCTCAATAATTAGATTGAAGTGAAAACCCCGGAAGTGGTTTAAGGAGGTCGATAGAGTGAGATACAATCATGAACTGCTCATTGGTGAGGGACCGACAGCGGTAAAATTGTAAAGATTAAATCCCGCAGTGAAGTCTGAGCTGTTTAAATGTACAGTGAATTTTGAACAGACGAGGAGAATTAACGGGGTTGGCACGCGATTGAGATGTAGTCTGATGGGAAGTTGTGGCGAGATGGACAGGTGTTGTGGTGAGTGTCGAAAGTGCTGACGCGCAAAGACCTGACGCTAACTAACGTTAGCCGGCTCATGTTACCACTACAGGTGCAGCTACTTCGCATTTTAAAGTTTTTAAAAAGTGTATTTTTTATTTTTTATTTCATGCTATATCTGGTTTTATTTCGCTGCATCTTTTTGAACTAGCGAATTGCCCACACAATTCAAGTGACACACCAGTGAATGTATTTGCAACATCACAAAAGTAGCCTACCTAACTTACTAAATGCAAGTTTCTAAATTCTGATACATATGATACAACCACAATATTAACAACAATGATAGAACACGCAATACAAATCAAATAGTAATAAAAATAAAAACAGTACATTGACCAAATCATTTAGTCATATAGCTAGCAAAAACCATAACGCATGTGATAACATGTAGGCCTAGTCTACTGAAGTAGCTAACTGGCTACATAAGAAAGCGACGCGTGGGGGGAGATGCAAGATAAATTAAATCTAAGGGTTGGTCTGCTGTTTGCATCGGAAGATGGAGATTGTATTTCTCTTCCTAGCCTCTACGGCGACTCACAGACGGACGAGCTTCTGTTAAATCACTTGTCCAGCTGGGGGGTCCCTTGCCTTACTTCACTGATCGAGACATCCTGTAGGGGGCATGCCTTAGCAACACCTTACGGTTTCTCCATATTTATGCTCATTCAACCTGGAGAATTATTTGTTTTATATCTCCTTCACCATGCCTTGGGCATTGTACATATCTAAAAAAGAAGCGTTTTAAGCGTGTGTAATAGTGTAAGTGCGTTTGTGTAAGTGCGCGCGCCTACATATGTACAGGCACATGCGCATAAACTTCAACATACGCTGAAGCATATGCCGGGCCCCCCACTGTGGACGATTGCAATTCCCCCACGCGCATGGTCACACAGGGTACTGCTTGGAATACCATGCTGTATCTTACCATGGCTGGCAGTTGAAGCCAATGACAGAATACACAAAGACACTCTAGTTTATAGGCAAGATGGTAAGTAAATGGGGACATATGGCCTTAAATTCCTATTATTCATATGGGTATATTAGGCTGTACTTCTCCACTACATCACTACAGACATCCATGCTGTTTGTTTCAGGAGGGATGCCAACCCCTCAAATTAATTTCAAATTCAGAAAATGCTGTTATCAGCTTGCTGTTTGTGTCGCCAGTGAAATGTTGGGGGTGGGGGGGGGGGGGGGAAAGAAATGCCAGACTTTGTCAAGTTCAGGCGTGTCGACGACTGTGCACCTGGTAGGGAGCAGCAACAGCATTTCTGTGTTTTTTTTTTTTTTTTTTTCCGGGAGAGAAATGATGGGAAAATAATTGCTCAGTATTAGAAGTGAGATGTATCTCTGATGATAATTTAACCTCTGAGAGTAGGCTGTTTATACTGGCACAAGCTGATCTGTTGTAGGTCTGTCTTCTGATTGGCTGAAACTCTCTCTGGAGAAGGAGGAGGAGGAGGGAGGGGAACAGGAGGGAGTGTCTGTGGTAGAGGGAACTGGGAACCGTGTCATCACATTTCTGGAAGAACAGGAACCAGATATCCAAGATCTTATCTTAAGTTTGTACATTTTTTTTTTCTTCAAAATTTTTTTAAATTCATTAATTTTTTTGTGAGTCTGCAGTTCACTGACAGTGCGGGGCTTGTGCCAAGGGAGTTCTGACCTGCTCAGAGGGTTTGATTATGTCTGAACTGGTTTAATGACACATTTCAGTCCTACATCCAAACTTTGGATAACAGCTTTTCACCCCCCCCCCCCCCAACCTTTGATTCATTGCGTCCAGAATTATCTTTTTTTTTGTCCGAAAATAGCACTAAATAGCAAGATAAAACAAACCACCATACGGGCATCTGTGAACCAGATTATCTGCTCTCCTGGAACGATAATGCTGTATACATCTGTGTGATGTCACCAGTCTCTGCAGCCCCTGTGAAGTCACACGGACCAGAGAACCAGTTGGAAGAACAAAAAAAAAGGACTTTATTATGTGTCATGAGAACATCAGGAGTGAAATTAAGAACAGAATCCACAAAGAACATAATTGTATACCGACTGCTTGCTGTGTGTACTGATCAAAGCTCCTGTCCCCACCCCTAGCTGCCCAAGAGTGCTCAACAAGCCAGGAAAATGCCCTCTTCCTGTTTTCAGATGTTGTAATGAAGGCCTTGCCCCAAGAGTGCATTGGTACCGGAAATTAGTTTCTCTAATCCGTAGTATCCTGAATCAACAGCCATAGCCATCTTTCCGCGTGAGATACCTCAATAAGGTGGACTATGATAAAATGATGGACACGTCTTGATATTTTCTTAATTAAAATTTTTTTTTTTTTTTCGTGATGACGGCTTGACGGTGAGCAGTTACCGGCACCGTTCACACGGGGGGGGGGGGGGATGGGCGGTAAATCTCGCCCCAAACCGTGTAATCACCAGTTTCGCGTCTCAGAGAGTTTTAGAGTGAAAGCAGGGGATAATTACACCCGACCGCTTGCTGCGATAATAAGCGAGCCGTTTTTATTTTTTTATTAGAGGTGCTGCTGAAGCAGAAGGAAATTCCTCAAGATCATGAAAGGTCATCTTCAAAACAGTCCCTCTTCGCCCCAAGAACGTCGATACCCGGCCCACGGGCGTGGCAGGCTACGCGTTAATGTGCAAATTCCCAAAAGTGCGCCAGGGGAGTACCCGCCGAGTGATTCACTGTCTGGCAGCGTGTTGCCGCAGGATCTTCAGAGGCCGTGCAGCCGAGGCCTTGGAGGCCTTGCTCTAAGCTCCACTGCGCTTCAGACTGCAGCCCGACTCCTGCTTGATCCTGTCTACAAAATGGCTGCTTTGAGGAGAAGGTGATTTGGTATTGCTGTGAAAATGTAAAAAATGCTGAATTCAGTCATGAGGCTTGTTTTGCTGTGAGTCCTCTTAAACGGCAAGTCTGAGAAGCATGTTGAAAATGAAGACTGCAGCCCGATTCCTGCTTGATCCTGTCTACAAAATGGCTGCTTTGAGGAGAAGGTGATTTGGTATTGCTGCGAAAATGGAAAAAATGCCTAATTCAGTCATGAGGCTTGTTTTGCTGTGAGTCCTCTTAAACGGCAAGTCTGAGAAGCATGTTGAAAATGAATTCACAACGTGATTAGCGCTAGAGCCTCTTAGAAAACCACCGAGTCACCCCCGTTGGTGATTGCGCAAGGTCTTTAAGTTTAAGAGGTTTTTTTTTTTCCTATGGAATTGGAATTCTTGTCACTCACGTTCTGATGCGTCGGTTGCATTTAAAACCTGTTGCCAGGCATTTTCTGCAGTTCAGCCCTCGCGGTCGGCCTGTCAGCTGCGCAGGAAGTGTAGTCCTCCAAAGGACCGACTGCGCAGCTCAGACTGAACAATGAAAAGAAGCGGCAGCACTGTATAATGCTTGAAGACCTGGGCTTGTATCCTAAAGCTCTACAGGTTGCAGGTTCGATTCCCAGATAGGACACTGCCATTGTACCCTTGAGCAGGGTGCCTAACATGAATTGCTTCAGTATATGTCCAACTGTATGAAATGGATACCATGTAAACATGCAAAACATTGTGTATGTTGCTCTGGATAAGAGCTTCTGCTAAATGCCCTTAATGTAATGTACTGTATGCTTGTCTGAAATTCCCCCAGATTGCCAGATAACGTTGCGGAAGCCACTCCCAAATGGAGGATGAATGTAAAAACAGGGTTTAAAACTGGTTTTTGAAAGTGTTGCAGGCCTGCAGCCTGAAGCTTTTTTTTTTCCACCTTACAGGTCCATCATCTCTCTGTCCCTCCCCTCCCGCCTCATCGTTTTATTTGAATGCTGAGTATCCCCAAAAACCGGTTATATCAGCTTCTACAGCCTCCGCTAGACATTAAGCTGGTCTGCATCGCTGGGCCTTCATTCACAGCTAATTAGGGCTATTCATACAGATGTGAACTGACATGGATCCTAGCAGTGTACCTTATGATCACAGTCTGTGGGAGTGATATGTAATTTCCCTGCTGAATCCACCACCTCTTGCATGAATACATTTTCTCCTGTAATATTTCAGATTTTGTGCGCCATTAAAATTCTGTGTTTTTGTGGAAACCTGTGGGCTTCTGGGATCCTGACGGGCTTATTGGGAGCAGACCACTCATCATTCTATACGCATAGGGTTAGCCCTTTGGCTGTAGGCTCTAGCCTCAGGTACTAGCGGATTGTGGCCTGGAGCCTGTGCAACGGAACACTATTGGATTGGTCTTCCTGGAAAAGGGTGGTCTCTGATTGGCTGAGGGTTCTTCGGGTTTCCTGTTTGCGTTTGTCCCCTTCCAACGATGCACCCACATCCTCACAGCCACCCACGTTAGCAGGTGTCCTCAGTGAGAAGCATTACTTTACATTACAGGCATTTAGCTGACACTCTTATCCAGAGCGACTTACACAACTTGTTACCTAGTAGTAAGTACCTTGCTCAAGGGCACAACTGCAGCGTGCAACCTGGGAATCGAACCTGTGACCTATCCAGTTACAAGACCCGGCTCCTTACCCATTATTCAACACGGCCCCTCTTCATAGCCTGGGGCGGCTGTTTAAAGACTGCACATACTGGAGCTCACTGGCAGTATTGCTTGCATCTGGGCGCCATGGCGATGGCCCCAGAGGCACGTCTGACACTTCCAAACTGGGGTGGAGAAAATCTTGGTTTGAAAAAAATACATGAAATATTCTCATCCACTTTGTGTTACAATGACTGGGAGGAAGAGAAGTGACTGGCACATTAAAATTCTGTGGTATAGGACTATAAGGAGGAAGGCTTGAAAGTTCTGAGTGCAGGAGATTGGGCAGTGAGGGTAGGTCTCTGATAGACTTCCACTTTGAGTCTTTTGACTCATACAGTGACTCGTCCCCACTGGGCAGTCTCTTGGCTTTTCTCAAGATCAGTCAAATGGAATTAATAAAATGAGTCCATATGAAATACTGTAATGCTCATATAAGTGCCTCTCTCACAAAGTAGGACCCAAGATACCGCACAGAAAAATGTGATAAAATAAAAAGGGTATTATTGTGATTTCTGTTAGTAAAAACCCACCATGCTATGAGCTGTAACTGTACCCTGGTGGACATTCCAACTCCCAGCCTAAGATGGAGTCTTGATGGAACCAGCTTCTGCTCCTTCTGGATACCATCTGGAATTTGGTGGTGGTCTGTTGTCTGTACCAAGCTGGCCCATGGTGCCTTGTCAGCATGGTTGCGGTCTCAACCATCTTGCTGCCAGCTTGACCATCTCCAGACCAGCTTCAATCCAGCTGGACCAGTTTAAAAACCTGGCTGGAGCCAAGTTTGAATTTCCACCATGGTTTATTCTGAAATTAATAATGGAAAAAATAGTCCAGTTGAGAAATATGTACTTTTTTTCTGGATCCATATTCAATTACAGTGACATATGCATTACACCATGGTTTCATGTCATGAATGAATCACTGTTTACATAACTGTTGAAGCCCATGATTATTTTTTTCGAGAGTAAAGACCCCTGAGGACTCCCCTTGGATAAGCCTGAAGGGCGTGGGCTATAAGTCAAACATTCCATTCAATGACGCACAGCGTTACTCTCTGTAAGTGAATGCAGGGCCCATACATCCATGTCTTGTGTTATGCGATGTAGGCCGGTGTTTGGAAATGCCTGTTGGACTCAGCCGGCCTCTCCCACTTGGACTCTTGGACTGCACTCTGCAAACATCTGAGCCCATCGGCGGGCTCTGTTCTACCAGGGCGAGGAGAAAATTCTCCAAGGGCCGGTTTCAGAGAGACAGATTAAGCTTAGTCCTGAATTAAATAGAATAAATAAAATTTAATTTTGTGTGGAGAACCATTCCAAAATCAAATTTAGTCTCGGGCTAGGCTAAATCTTTGTCTGTGAAACTGGCCCTAAATTATGTGAAGTGAGTCACCCCTGTTGTTTATCTGTTGTTTGGTTGAGCACTGCGGGACCCCTGTGAGATTATAATTGTACATGAACAGGTTATAAGAGAAGGGCACTACACTGGTTCTGTACACGTTCAGTAACGGTAGCGTTGATGGTGAACGCGAAAGGGTTGAGATACTGCAGAGGTCTTCAGTAGCAACCTGCACATCACAGTCAGGTAGTATTATATCCATAATCATTTGAAGCCTCAGGCGACAGGCGCAGTTTGAGAGGTTCTGTGTTCGTGACATAGGGCTGTCTTAGATATCACGCTTCCAGATTCCATACACAGGAGTTTATTCAGGATTAAATTGCTTTACTGAAGTTGACTGAACAGTACCATTGCAAATGTGAGTCTATCAGGGACCAAACTGGAATGAAATTTTAATTTGATTGAACGCAAATGTTAATTTGAATGAATAATTAACTTTTTGTTATGCAGAATTGCGTTGCATTAAATGTGCATCAGCTCTACTGTGCTTCCAAAGTAATTTCTGATGGGCATTTTATATTGAATTATTCATATATTAATAAGTAATCTGTGATGTAAACAATTGAAAATTTTCTCTCAGTGTTCTTTAGTAAGTTTGTCAGGATTGAAAAATCACGGAGCAAAATAACCAGGGTGTTTTTGGGTATTACAACCAGATCTCCCAGAGAAAGCAAACTCCTGCATGTGCATGGGGAACAATTCAAAGACAGATAGACTTTTCTCCATTAGCTCCACGTACTGTCCTTAGGCTAATAGGACGTCATTATTTATAATGTTTCTGTCATTAAAGCTAACGAATAGTGACGTTGCTACGGATGCTAATGTCCGTGAATCTATAAATGTTTCAATCAAACCCCCGAATCAGTCCCCTCTACTCCCCATCCGCACAGTAGTTTGACTGAAAACAGATGGCTAATTTAACGGATAGGATGTCAAATATTCCAGTTTTTAATTTTATAGAAGTGATCAATAATGCATTGGCGTCGGAATGAAAAGTGGTTAGTGAGCGCACTGCACTTGGCACAGGCTAAGGCTAATGCTAGCAAATGGCTCTGAGAGAAACTGGCCAAGAAGAAGAAGAAGCTCTGCTTCACAAGTGGAAAAGCCGCAGTCATTGTTTAATCTTTCTGTCTGGTGCATCTATGTTGCGTCGTCGTTTTTGGCCGTAATCTTTGCCTGGCGGCCAATGGCGATAACGTTTGTTTTAAAATATTACTGGCCAATACCGATACAACGACCATCTCTATTGTGCATCCCTGAACAAAACAATGCAGGACAAAGGAGTTGGCTATTTTCTCCTGCTGTAAAACCACCTCCGTATGTTTAATGTGTGTCTTCCCACAGTTATTCAGTCCCATATTGATCAGATGAATGTTATAATTGTGGCGGGCTCTGTGTATTAGCTAGTTTGATATATCCATTTTCTCACTTAGTATTTTAAAACTAGCTGAAGGACCTTTGAAAAAGCCTTTGAAAAAGCTTCTCCATGGCATGCAGACAGGGTTTGCTAAATTTCACTCCATTTGATCCTCACATGGCTGAGAAAACAATCTGACACAAGCACAGCCCCTAGAAATTACATTTAATGTAGCTGCCACCCTCCATAACAGATTCCTCCTCTAGTGCAATGAAATAAAAATAAAAAAGAGTTCTTGAGCCAAAGTTTTAATTTGATGATGCCACTTCCTAGGGATATTGTTTCCCTCCAAAACCATTTCACGCTATTGAGATTGAGTTGTAGCTTATCTTTAGCAATATCTAGTAATCTTCACATAGATTTAGATATTTTAATTACTTTGGAAATGTAATTTCAGTTATATTAGGTGGTTGTGTGTCCTGAGATGTGTGCCAATCCTTCATATCTGGCACTTTGGAACATTGGCTGCTGGAAAGTTCCGTGTCCTGGAACTGTGCCCAATCCTGTACTCTATAATCAGTGTTCAATGGTCTCAAATCTGTTCCAGCATATCCTGTTTCCACCTCTCTAAAAACAATGGCTTTTGTCACTTTTGGCCCTGAAGAATTGTGGGAAAGTTTTTAGATCTCTTTTCCTGTATCTGTCCCTACTGAACACTTTTAAGAGAACACCTGGAAATGGCCTTGTGGGGATTTGAGTCCTCTGCTCAGATGCTCCCGACGTTCATCTGCATCTCTCAGTCAGAGTCAGTTTACTGTAGACTGTAAGCGACACTGCCTGCTTTCACAGTGAGCATACACTGAGGCTTCACTTTCCAGCTCTGATAGAAACCTGTACCGTGTGTGCATGCGTGCATATGTGTGTGTGTGTGTGTGTGTGTGAAGGAGAGAGAGACACTGTATATGAGTTAGAGAGAGAGAGACGGAGACTGAGTGGGAGAGAGAGAGGGTATGCACAGACCCTGAGAAAGGGGAGTGATCAGCAGACACCTCGCCCCTCCAGCCTCCAGTAGAGAGATCCTCACTGCATACAGAAGATACTCATTCAGGCATATGCTCTGATACTCATTCAGGCATATGCTCTGATACTCATTCAGGCGTAGGGTTTGATATTCATTCAGGGGTACAGTCTGATACTAATTCAGGCTACGGTCTGGTTCTAATTCAGGGGTACAGTCTGGTACTCATTCAGGGGTACGGTCTGATACTAATTCAGGGGTACGATCTGATACTCATTCAGTGTTACGGTTTGATACTCATTCAGAGGTACTGTCTGGCACTCAGGCGTAGGGTTTGATATTCATTCAGTGGTTAAGTCTGGTACTAATTCAGGGGTACGGTCTGATGCTCATTCAGTGGTTTAGCCTGGTACGAATTCAGGGGTACGGTCTGATGCTCACTCAGCTGCAGCTGCACTGACCCCCTCTGCTCCACGGCTCCTAGGACCCCAGGACTCACCTGCAGCGGCCATGGGGAGGCAGGTAAGGACACGCGGGGAGGGGTGGGCGTGGGCAGGTGACTGACCAACGTCGCACATAACGGAACAAAGAAGCGCAGATTAGACGTATTTTCACTTTTCCTCTGCGCTGCCGCTGTGCGCTAAAGCGGATTTCCCTGTTTAAGATCTCGCGGCTCGTACCCGCGGTCTGCGCGTCTGCCGAGAGCGGCGGCCGTTTGGGGAGAACCTCGCTGGGTGGAACGCGCTCAGCGGTGATTCCCACTCCGCGACTGAACCAGTGTGTACCGTGTAAATAAGACCTAATCCTCCACGTTTCCCTTGAGCCCCTTTGGGTTACAACTTGAAGCAATCGCAGCTGCTGAGATAAGAACTTGCTTTTTCTAAATCCCTCTGAAGCTTTTTAAAATGTTTTTTAGACTTTTTACTGGTTTCCTTGCTTTACAATAGTGTGCCATGGATTTGGTCCACAGTTAAAGAACTGAGTTTAAATAAAGACTATGGCATGCACCACACCCACGGTGGCTGCAGTGCATTGGTTAGCCCAGCATTAGCGCTTGGCGAATTGGGGGAAAGTAGCTCTTGTTGGATCCTGAGGCGATAAAGCGGACGCAGTGTCTCATCAGTCAGACTCTTGAGATGGTTTCGCAGGACGGCTTCGGGGCTCCGGGGCAGAAAAACAGCCGGCGATCCTCGTATGTACGTAGAAAATAAAAATAATTTTCTCTTCGAGAAAGGCAGCACTATCATTTATTTTTCCAGCTCTCGTTGCGTCGGCCTTTTGCGCGGCTAGCGTAGCGCGGCCATAAATCAGAGCGACGCGCCCGTCCTGCAGGATGTTCCGGGGAGGAAACCGTACGCTCGCTCACTCTGACGCCCTTTTCCTGAGATTCGTAAGGCAGCCAGGCCGCAGTCGCAGTCGCGCCTGCGGTGAGCTCTGCCGCTGAGAAGGAATCGGACGTCACCGTCAGGCGCATAACGAAGTCTTCTCCGACACTTCAGGACACAAGCTGGTTTTTTAAAAATTTATTTATTTATTTATTTATTTATTTATTTTTGGGGTGATATTCACGCGATTTGTTGTTTACCTGCAGAGGTGCCGCCATGCTAGAGCTTGCTCTGTGAGTGACAGAAGCGCAGGATGAATGAGTAAATCGGAGGCCTGTAATGGGGGTGGGGGGGGAGGAGATGAGAGATGGAGAGGCTGTTCCGGGGGGGGGAGCGCTCCTGTCCAAACACGCTCCTGACTGGCTGTCAGAACGTCTGGGTAAAAAAAAAAACAAAAAAAAAACGGAGGGCTCAGCCAAGAGGAAACAGGCCTAGTGTTAGCTGACACGTCTCATCTGTAACAGGTGACTGCAGGGTGGTGGATGGGGGGGAGATGCCCTCGTTTGCCACCGGGGGCGGGGGGCGGGGGGGGGGGGGGGGGGAGCAGGCTCCGTGCTCACCGAAGTGTGAAATGGTGCTCCGGGTCGGATGACTCTTACCCGAGCGCCCGTCCTGACAAACGGCTCAATTAGAGGTGCGTTTCGGACAGCGTCGCCGCTGACGAGCGGACTCACCGATCAGCGTGCGGTCCCCGGTCTCGGCCGCGCGGATGATTAGGATATAATGATATATATTCCCCCCCCTCTGGTATATTTTTACATTCTTTATGACACACAGGGGCTCGCGATCGATCAAACGCACGCGCAGCAGTTTATGGAATCTGCGATGAGCGCACGAGTTTAGCCCTGCTTCCTGTTTTGGGTTCGTGGGCTGCCTCCCTCATTTTAAAGATGCACCTAAGCCAGAAAGGGAAACATTTCCATTTTTTTTTTCCACATTACATTTTTCTCTTCTCTCTTTGTGCTGCACATACCACAGTATCCATGCTGGGGTGGAGGGTTTTGAATTAGTCATAATTCATGGGAGGTTTTTTAAATGTATATTTGTTTAATGCAGTGCAGCTTGTAGGCCGTTGAACCTTTTCGCTTCTTGCTTCCTGGGCCGTCCTCTGGCTAAAATGTTCAGCATGCTCTGTCATATAGTTGCATGCTGGGAAATATCTTCAAATTTAACATAGTATCCTTATAGGAATCATATGTATGTAAGAATAAAAAATGGCCTTCCTTTAAATGCATATAGGTATTTTTGTTGATGTTCCACCAGGGAAGCCATTGAACAATCCATGTGTATTTGCTGCACAATTATTCTGACAAAGTTTTTCATAACGTAGAATTAAATTATACACAAACCAGTTATATCAAGTGTTCGTCATTAGTGCATTAGTAGTCCCAAAAAGCATATTCTCTCACAGCATTTTACCGTTATCCAGGATAACATTTAATGCCTTACAGAAACTATAGAGAAACATGGGCTGTTGACTCGATGTGTTTGATTAGTGTGTTTGAGTTTTTCCACTGAGGGAGCTGACCTGAGGTCAGATGGATTGTTGGAGTGACAGAGCAATACTTCAACTTGGGCTTTTGCAGCCTCCTGTTTTTATGTTGGCTCTTTGTATTAATTATTCCCAAGAAACATTTTAGTACTCAGCCATAAATAACAGAATATAAAAGTTGGTTTAATTACATCTATCTTTCCCTAATGGCCTTAATTTATGGCCAAGATTTCAAACGACTAATCCTATAATTAACACAGAAAACCGTAACAGAGGAAGAGGAAGGTATACTTTGTCTCGTGAAAAAGTGTGATACATTTATTATATTTATGGCGTGTGATTTATGTTAGCATGATACTGTGCCACAAAACTTTGGGGACTTTTTAAAGAGACTCATACTAAAGTAAAAAGTCCTGTATCATAAGATCCCTTTAAATATGAAACACAGAGGGTGAAGGCTCGGAGGAGGGGGAGGAGGCGAAGAAGAAGATGAAGAAGGAGGAGGAGGAGGAAGAGGAGGATGCAAGCCTAAATTACAAAAGAAATAAACCTGATCTGCTGAATTCCATATGAATTGGTATCGTGCAGCATGAACAAACTGGAACAAAACCTATGTGCTTACGTTACATTGCTCATGATAGAGTTAGGTTTATGCCCATATGAGCATTCTCCCGAGTACCAGCTATACTGCTGATAAGACACCCATATGAGCTTCTCAGTACCAGGGCCTTGTACCTTGTACTGTCCTCATTTTTGATTCAGTGACAAAGAAGTAAGCTCCAAACCCCCTCCCCACAATGCATGATAAGTCAAAGACAGAATTGCACCCAACCCCCCCCCCCCCCCCAAAAATAAAATGAAATTCCATAATTTAACCCTGAGGGCTTGAACGTAGCTGTGGAAGGCAATGCTGTTTAATGTATGATGTATAATGTATACTGTATGATTTATTATGTGTATGTTATGGCTGAGGGACTTGTTTGGTGATGGAAAGGTTATGGATTCCCAGCTGGGGGTGCTGCTGTTGTACCCTCGAGCGAGGGACTTATCTTCAGTAAAATATCCAGCTGCCTTGATGGATTGTGTGTGAAAAATGTCATCTGTGTGCAGTACGTCTCTGTGGACAACGGCATCTGCCTAATGCAGACGTGTTAATATAAAGTACGTGGAGCCATTTTGAGATCGCAGCTGTTTTCTGTAGGTTGACATTAGCCATTTCACATGGAGAATAGTCAATGTGTGGAATAGCCTGCCAGGTCACGTAGTACAGGCAGAAACTCTGGGGGTTTTCAAGGCTAGGCTTGATACGGTGTTAGATACTATCTCGTCTGTGTAATCACAGCACTAATTTAATCAGGGAAATGGCGAGGATTGTTGGGCTGAATGTCCTGTTCTCGTCATTATGTCATGTTATATTATGCTATGTTATGTTTCGTTTTGTTATGTTATCTTATGTTATTTAAAATGGATGAAAACGAAAAGCAGCAAGCAGAATGCTCCAGGGTCTGAAGATGTGAACTGAACAGACTCAGAAAACACCACAGGATATATAAGGCTTTCCATCACTGATGCAATCGCATGTCATAATATCCTTTCTGAGAAAAGACACGTGACAGACGGACCAGCACTGACTGAAGATGCTTTTCGCCTCCTGCTGTCTTCAGAGCAGTGGGAACCCTGCGGAGGTCTAGGGACGTGCAGTACCGATAACGTCCACAGTGCCCCTGCTGACACAAAACATTCTCACTGCAATGTTGTGGCATCGTTATAACATTGACAAACCATTTCACTGACGTTGTGAGAAAATTTTGTGTTTTCTGGGGTCTGTGGACATAACAGTATATTAATTATGTTCTCTTACACCCAGCAGAAAAAAGCTAAGTTATAATTTTTTTTTTGACATAATACAAGTGTCTTTGATGACATGTTACGGTGAAAATATTTTCTAAAATATCATTCTGTTTTTACTGGATGTCTCTTGTAGTGTAGGATTCGTCATCGTAGAATATAAGGTTCTTGCCATTAAGATCAGAGATTTGTGTCCCTAACGGGGGACAAAAATGAATTGCTGGGTCCGTCCATCCATCCTTCCCTTAGCCTGGGCAAAGTCACGGGGGTGCTGGAGCCTATCCCAGCATGCATTGGGCGGGAAGCAGAAATACACCCTGGACAGGCTGCCAATCTATCGCAGGGCACGCACACTCACCATTAGCTTACACGCTCATATCTATGGGCAATTTAGAGTCTCCAATTACCCTAGCTGCATGTCTTTGGCCTGTGGGAGGAAACCGGAGTACCCCAGAGGAAACCGTATTTCTGGGTTTTAGGAGGATATTTTTTTTAAAAGTCAGTATTTTCCCCTGGGTTCCTTCAGCATTTTTCCGGTGTCATTCACACACAAATTGAACTTATGATATTTAGGGGGTGGCTGAGCTTGCCGACCGTGTTTGCGAGGGAGAAAGTGGCTCTTAAGCTTGATTGCTAGTCAGAGTTAAGTCCTTGAGGGCAAGTCGGTGGGGTCACAGTACTGTCTGAAAGTGCAGCCCCCGGCTTTTTGAGAGCGTTTTAATGGTGAACTATATATCGGCTGCGGTAAATGTGGAGATGCCGCTTCGGTGATTTGCACCGCATGCCCGGAATTTATGCAGATGTACAGGACACCATCAAGCCTCAAAAGTAGATTTTTAAAAACTTAAAACTTATTTTAGCAGTGAACCGGGGAAAGTTGAGAAAAGGACAAAGGTTCAGTTGCAGTAGAAACGTGATTTATCAGAAGTTCATTTTTATACTGAGACAAGCCATGCAAGGCCATACATAACATAGCATAGCATAGCATATCATAGCATAACATAACATAGCATAACATAGTATAGCATAGCATAGCATAGCATTGCATAGCATCTTAAACTTATAACTTGACATGAGAACAGGCCATTCAGCCCAACAATGCTCACCATTTTTGTACCACTAAAGATACCTAGTGCTCGCCGTTTACCTCCAGACCAGATGATATCGAACACCGTATCAGTCCGGGTCTCGAAAACCTCTGAGAGTGGGAGAAGTGACAGGCCCAGTCACGGACCGGGGGTGGGGGTGGGGGTGGAGTTTGGTGGGGGCGGGGGGTACGGGTCAGGGCAGGACATCTGACCTGCTGCAGGTGTTGTTACGCCACATCCATCAGGGATTTGCGAGACGAGGCAGAGATGAAGCTGGAACGGACGTGTACAGATTGCAGGCTAACACGCGCGTCCTCCGAGCAGCCTGCCACCAGATGGCCTATCCGCCGTGGTGCGGTTCTCCAGCTGAGCTCTGCTGTCGTCTCATTGGCCGATCGCACGTCGCGCACACAGCTGCCGCAGGTAGGCTGCAGATGGCCTGTTCTCCAGACCCCGCGCGTAAGCGTGGCTGCGCGTCGAGGAGAGGTTCTTCGGCAGGACGTGCCGCTCCCCACGTCCGTTCCTCCGCGAATATTAAAACCTCCACGTAGAGGAGTAACGGCGAACGGCTCGTAAAAGACGGCGATAAATCCGCGCGGTTCTGGTGAACGTGTAGAACGCGGCTTTTTGGAGGAGTTCAGCAAACGAGGATAAACGAGTACACGACGGCGCTTGGCTTCGCCCGTCTCGAGGCACGACCTCCAAAAAGCGATCGCAGATGAAGGACTTAATTAATTTAGGGTGATTAAGTTTTTTTGCGCAACAGCGAGACCTCCGCTCCCCGAACCAACCGACAGGGGGATTACCGAACGGAGCAGGGTAACCAGAAACAGCTGTCCGATTCCGGCGGTTTCACCGGCCTGCTCACCAGAACTGAGGGGAAAGGAGAAAACAAAAAGAAGGTCCAGATTCTTATCCATAATTAAGTCGTTGAGCAACAGTGGCTCATCGTTGAGGTACAAGCGAATGTTGCGCAGGACAAATTTAGCAATATGTCGGATTAGCACTAAATCTGCCGCAGGTTTTGACAGCATACCGCCATTTTAGGCAAGGTTGGGCAGCACGTTGTTGTCAACCGCACATTTAATGGCAAATTTTTCATTGCCCGAAGGCTTAAAAAAAAAAAAAAAAAAGAAGCTCCAGTATTCATAAAAATTGGATTGACAGTTTAGTCACCGGTGGTGCCAGGGGGCTCGGCATTAAAAATTGCAAACAGAACACCACGGGCGGCAGTTGGCAGTTGACTAGACAAACCGCCAATTTAGTCTGGCACTTTAGCTCTGGCGCTCACTGGGCAGTTTACAACAATGCCGGCCTCAGTATAAGACCGTAGTGCTGTGTAATTCCATAAGATAAATGACGAACAGGCAGGCGGGAAGTAAATGACATAATTGTACATTTCAAAACAAATGAATAACCCTGAAGAGGCTGGTGGAAACTGCCATCTCAGAACTGTGAGGGAATGCCTTGCTTTATTTCACATTACTCTCCTGGCTCTTTCTGTTTATTATTAATTTTCTGGTGTTGCCTCAATGCCAGTTTTGGCCCATCTTTTTTTTTTTTGTTTTTTTTGTTTGTTTTCAATCTTTGTGCCATTAAGTTAATTGTAATGAAATGCATCCAGGGAGTTATGAACTTCACTAAACTCTGTTTTACCTACTGTAGTAAGGTGAAACATGGCTCTCTTAACTGAAGTTTTGAATGAAGACATAAACTCGACATCTAAGACTACATTTCCCATAAGAGCCGATTTCCTGTTTGTAGTTCCATTCAGAGCAAATTGATTGCGTTTGACATCCCCCTCATGACTACAATCTCTGTAAATTAGTCGCGTCTGTCGCCAAGCGCTACTGAAGACCTCGTCCAAAAACAAAAATTACTTTGTAGCTCTCACAAACAAGTCAGGTGACTTCATCTTGATCATCAGCCACAAAACAAATTTTTCTTATCCCGTATTATTATACAGTTTTTTGCCCCCAGAAACAAGTTCTGATCTCGATAGCAGACATGCAGGGTACATGTTGTGCTGGGCAAAAGGCTGCTCTAGACTTAGTCATCCAAGAATGCATCTTATGAAACGTAAACATATAGCATTCTGGATCCTCATAGTCTCTGTTTTTCTACTGGCATTACACTGACGTGTCCAATAACCAGATTCTCTTCTGTGTTTATAAATTGCATAAACAGACTTGGTAGTGGTTCGTAAAATCTTTAAAATCTTTTCTTTGAGCGCTCATGAATATATGTGGCATTGAAGGCTGTCGCCAGTGTCTTAAATTTATTGTTTAAGTACTTTTCCATCTCTTGCCTCACTATCCTTTTGTATTTTCTTTGGCACTGGATGTAATTGCAAGAATATTTATAGCCTTTCCCCCTTGTGAAGCTTTTACAAAGTAACTGTTAAGTGTATATCTGCAATATTAGAGTCACGAAGCAAAGCCTCTTCATCGCTGATACAAAATGAATAAATAGGCTAAGTGTCTTTAATCCATTTAGTTTCAAAGAGCTCTTTGGCCACGCTTATTCTTTTCTTTTGCTTTGATGGGCATTTTGTAATAATTTATTTCTCTCTGATGTATTCAAAAACCACTTCGCCTCTGTAATTGCTTCACTGCCGGGGACTGTTTGTAATCCTGGCCCAGGCATTGTCCTGATAATACACTCAAACGCACGCGCATTCGGCATCTGCCCGATCCTGGTCAGCGGAGGAGCTGGGACACAATGCAGTCCTTACAGAGACGCTAATGTGTTAGCGGGCCGCGCTTCCCTAAGTGGTGCATACAGATTCGGCCATGGGGCACGGGAGTGCGCCCCCTTTCACTGAGGTACAGCGTGCACCTGTAGCACAGTGTAGCACAGTGGGTAAGGAACTGGGCTTGTAACCAAAAGGTCACAGGTTCGATTCCTGGGTAGGACACTGCCGTTGTACCCTTGAGCAAGGTACTTAACCTGCATTGCTTCAGTATATATCCAGCTGTATAAATGGATACAATGTAAAAAAAAAATGCTATGTAAAAGTCTGGATAAGAGCGTCTGCTAAATGCCTGTAATGTAATGTAATGTACGGTGAAGATGGGGGGTGGGGGGTGTGTGTGTCAAGTTTAGGCCCAGGACCTAGTTCTCCAGACTCTGTGGGAGGGTAAAATGTGTGTGGACTGGAGTCTGAGCCTTTCATGGGTCCGTTTCTTAGGTAATGAAGTGTGCAGTGGCTGGTCTGCTCAGAGTAGCCAGGCGCTAATCGGCAGAAAACAAAGAGAAATCCTTACGCCGCCATGGCCAATTAGATGTGCTTTTTCCATCGGCGCAAGAGTGACTCGTAGCGCTGCCCTCAAATAAGCAGAACCAATCCGCTTTCACGTTTATAGGGCCGCAGTTATTGGCAGCTGTGTAGTAAAATGGGTAAGCAGTTGGTCTTGTAACCTAAAGGTCACCGGTTCAATTCCCTTGAGCAAGGTACTTAACCTGCATTGCTTCAGTAGGTATCCAGCTGTATAAATTGATGCAGTGTAAAATGCTATGCAAAAAGTCACTCTGTAAGTTGCTCTGGATAAGAGCATCTGTCTGCTAAATGCCTGTAATAAAATGTAACGCAGTGTAGTGTAATATAGTGTAATGCAGTGTAGTGTAATGTAGTGTAATGTAATGTAATGTAGTGTAATGTCATGCAGTGTAGTGTAATGTAGTGTAATGTAATGCAGTGTAGTGTACTGTAGTGTAATGTAATGCAGTGTAATGTAATGCAGTGTAATGTAATGTAGTGTAATGTAATGTAGTGTAATGTAGTGTAATTTAATGCAGTGTAGTGTAATGTAGTGTAGTGTAGTGTAATGTAATGCAGTGTAATGTAATATAGTGTAATGTAATGTAGTGTAATGTAATGTAATGTCATGCAGTGTAATGTAGTGTAATTTAATGCAGTGTAGTGTAATGTAGTGTAGTGTAGTGTAATGTAATGCAGTGTAATGTAATATAGTGTAATGTAATGTAGTGTAATGTAATATAGTGTAATGTAATGTAGTGTAATGTAATGTAATGTCATGCAGTGTAATGTAGTGTAATTTAATGCAGTGTAGTGTAATGTAGTGTAGTGTAGTGTAATGTAATGCAGTGTAATGTAATATAGTGTAATGTAATGCAGTGTAATGTAATGCAGTGTAATGTAATGTAGTGTAATGTAATGTAATGTCATGCAGTGTAATGTAGTGTAATTTAATGCAGTGTAGTGTAATGTAGTGTAGTGTAGTGTAATGTAATGCAGTGTAATGTAATGCAATGTAATGTAATGTAGTGTAATGTCATGCAGTGTAATGTAGTGTAATTTAATGTAGTGTAGTGTAATGTAATGTAATGCAGTCTGTCCCGCGGTGTGGCAGCGGTGCGGCATGACGGCCGTCTCTGTGCCTTTGGACCCCGGCCTGCGATTCGATTTATTCGGTTTATACGAGAGGAAAGCGGGGCTCAGGGGTGCGAACTTTCCGCTCTGCTGCTGCTGCTGAGCGTCCCATTGGCTAGCGGTCACGGCCAATAAGCCCGTAGATCCCACCGCTGGGGTAGTAATGGAGTGAAGGTGTGGGCAATTCAAGCAGCGAGGAGCGTTTACTTGAGAGATCTTAATGCGGTTTAATTTGCTGCAGGATAGCCGACGGCAGGACTGGTGACTTCACAACGTTGTTTTGTTTGGCCCGTGAGGCACATCGGGGGGGTCTGTGCAGTCACTCAGAGAGAGAGAACGCCGCTGGCCTCCATGTTGTGTTTACCCCACTGCCAGTCCACGTTCGCCATGTTCCTCGCGTTCCTCCGGCGTGACTCACAGCAGCTGTTCCTGAGGAAGGCTCTCTCTCTCTCGCCTCTGCCCCCCGCTGCTAGCCAGCGTTAGCGCTCGCAGGCGCTGATTATGCGTGACGGCGATGACGGGTGGAGCTTAGCGAGAAGCGACCCGGGCGGCGGCGGCGTTCCGGTTCCACGGTTTCCGCGGTTTCCGCGGATACTGCGTGTGACCTGGAATACCTCTCCGTGTGCCTCTGTCTCATGTCTGACACACCTCCCGGAGTGTCGGGGGATGGGTGTTAATCCAAGCATCACATCCCCCCCCCCCCACCCCAGGTGTGTCCTTACAGTGCACGGACAGCCTCTGCATTCGTTCCCTCGTTTCCAAGGAAACCTTAGCGGAGGGTTTAGAGTTTAGTCTTCACTGAAGGCCTTAAACTTTCCAAACCCGTATTTAAGAACTGTCGTTTCAGAACTGTTTGGTAATTATACACAACTTCACTGCTAAAAGCGGTGCTTTGAAATAAAATGTTTGTTGGCACTAGAGGATATATTTTTTTTGCGACCTCTTTTTTACACTTTGGGCTTCTGGAAGTTTGCCAGGGCATCGTAAGGGTGTGATCTGTTCTGTTTCTCAGAGGATTATCGCTGATCCAGAGGCATCCATCTTGGCATCGCCCGTGCCAAGCCCGTTAGCACGCGTGTGCGCTTTGGTTGAAGCGCTGCATGACCTATGGAAGGGACCTTTCATTGCACCAGGGTATTAGTTCTGTACTTAGTCCAGTGAGGGTACCTGTCACTGCACCAGGGTATTAGTTCTGTACTTAGTCCAGTGAGGGTACCTGTCACTGCACCAGGGTATTAGTTCTGTACTTAGTACAGTGAGGGTACCTGCCACTGCATGAGGGTATTAGTTCTGTACTTAGTCCAGTGAGGGTACCTGTCACTGCACCAGGGTATTAGTTCTGTACTTAGTACAGTGAGGGTACCTGCCACTGCATGAGGGTATTAGTTCTGTACTTAGTCCAGTGAGGGTACCTGTCACTGCATGAGGGTATTAGTTCTGTACTTAGTACAGTGAGGGTACCTGCCACTGCATGAGGGTATTAGTTCTGTACTTAGTCCAGTGAGGGTACTGTCACTGACCAGGGTATTAGTTCTGTACTTAGTCAGTGAGGTACCTGCCACTGCATGAGGGTATTAGTTCTGTACTTAGTCCAGTGAGGGTATCTGTCACTGCACCAGGTATTAGTTCTGTACTTAGTAATGAGGTTGCACTGCAAGGGTATTAGTTCTGTACTAGTCATGAGGTCTGTCACTGCACCAGGGTATTAGTTCTGTACTTAGTCCAGTGAAGGTAGTTGTCACTGTACCAGGGTCTTAGTCCTGTACTTAGTCCAGTGAGGTTACCTGCCACTGCATGAGGGTATTAGTTCTGTACTTAGTCCAGTGAGGCTATCTGTCACTGTACCAGGGTATTAGTTCTGTACTTAGTACAATGAGGGTTGTTGTCACTGCACCAGGGTATTAGTTCTGTACTCAGTACAATTTGGGTTGTTGTCACTGCACCTGTGTACTAAGTCCTGTACTTAGTCCAGTGAAGGTAGTTGCCACTGTACCAGGGTATTAGTTCTGCACTTAGTCCAGTGAGGGTAGTTGTCACTGTACCAGGGTATTAGTTCTGTACTTAGTACAGTGAGGGTACCTGCCACTGCATGAGGGTATTAGTTCTGTACTTAGTCCAGTGAGGGTAGTTGTCACTGTACCAGGGTATTAGTTCTGTACTTAGTACAGTGGGATACTGCGCCCGGTCGCTCTCTGAGGAGTAAAGGAGAGAACAAATCTGCAGGAAGTTCAACAGGAGTCTGGCATCAGCATTATGTCCTCATTCGCTGGGAAAGGCAGTGATTTTGCAGACGGTGCCAAACGTTCTTTTCCTCGGTACCCTTATTTATAACGATGGCTTCTTGCTATAATTTGTGAAGACGAGCTGTCTGTGAGTGAACCCAATAGCATGTTAATAAAAAAAAAAGGATTATTTGTACATGACCCAGTTTCATGTCTTCAGAACCGTTTACACGATAAGCAGCACCTTCTTCCGAAACGCGCTGTTTGGTTTGAGTTGGAGGTTCTCCCATGCACATCCCTCGTGTGCGTATTAAATCAGCGCTGAGATGGAAAACTTTGGAGTGAGAACGCCACCTTTATCATTCCCGCTTTCTTTGCTGGCTCTCTTTAATCTGGAACACGTAAACATATTGGCTGAGCCCGACAGTATTAGGAGTGGTGATGTTGAGTCAGTGTTATGACAGGCGTTTGGCTTCCGTCTCTGGGGTGAGGAGAGTGCGCTGTCCGGACTCGAGAGTCGGGGTGTCTTGCTGTGGGCGAGTGCCGATCGCTCTGTGATTTCCCGCTTGGGAAAATATGCTGAAGGAGTTTATTTATTTTTTTAAAATTTTTTTACGGTCTTGGCCTGGCTTTGCTTTGTTAATTTCCTTAGTGGCTGAAAGTGTGTGTGTGCTTGCGTTGTTTGTGTGTGTGTGTGTGTGTGTGCTTGCGTTGTTTGTGTGTGTGTGTGTGTGTGTGTGTGTGTGTGTGCTTGCATTTGTTTTTGTGTGTGTTTGCGTGTGTGTACGTGTGTGCATGCATTTGTTTGTGTGTGTGTTTGTGTGTGCATGCATGTGTGTGTGTGTGCATGTACATGCTTATTTAGCCATATTTACCCACTGCATTGCTGTGTGTTGTATTAACCCATAGCATATTTCACATGCATGTGCTGTTAAATATTTTCACAGCTGCTGTACACAGTAGTGCTTTACTGCATGTATACATAGCATATGTACAGTAGTTTCATATACAATGCAGTCGGCATGGGCTGTATTTATACATGAAGTGATGCATACTGTATGTGGTTGTGTTTCAAAACAGAGAATTATGGCAGTACATAAAATTTATTCTTCAGATCAGGATGGATACACAATTCAGAGAAATTCAGGTTCAGCAGATCCAGAACATAGTGGAGTTCCAAAAAAAGAATGTAATTTAATCATTAATCATTTTATTCTTTTTTTTAATTGCTTGCATTTCATTTGGCATTCTGTAACTGGGCCTTTGTGGGAAACTCGCAAAGCTTTGCTTGAGATGCCAAAAACACGGGATAACCTGTTATGTTATTCTTTATCCTTCCTCTTCTGCCACTTCATAAAAAAACGGTGCCACAACTTGGCAGCATTAATGTTAGGAGATATACTCATTTCAAACATACCTATATAAATAACATAAAGAGCCAAACATGTAACATGTGGATTACTGTAAGTAAGGCTATCGGTTCTGAAATCACAAAGTCATTTCATGTTATACTATAAGATGTCCTTAGTGTTGGACCCATGAAGTAAATGAAAAACAATGTGAAGCATGCAAAATATGATTCTCTCTTGCAACAGATTTAAGTTTTTTATTTTATTTTTGAGTGCGGTATATTCCATGGAAAAGCTGCAGGACTCTGTGGTGAACCCTTTAAAACAACACAATCACAGCACTGATAATTTGCGCGGAGCTTCTGTCTTCATTAAAATATGCGCTTCTTGTGCCAAGTGGTGATGACCTACAGGTTGTGGCATTTTTAAGTAGCAGCTTCTTTTTATTTTCCTATTATGGATTTTATGGTCCGGTTTTCCCTATTTTTTTTGCCACGACTGGCTATCGGGCCAGCTGGGTCCTGCCCTGCATTACCACCAGACCTCCTCTGCTTCTCTGGAAGCTAATCTGTCCTTTTCCATTCCATATTTATTGGACCACAGCTAAATCCCGAGTCTCTGGATACCTTCATTTTGCTGAATAAGAGTGGCCACACTGACCCGCAGTACAAACACTCAACATCGGAAACCCCAAACAATTGATCTCTTCCTCACCCTGACGGTTGTGGGGCTGGAATCCCATAATTATTGATTACCTTTGCCTTCGCTGATCCCAGCAACCTGTCATCTGTGCCGCTGGGCTAACTGGCGGATAATGTGTTGGATATAAAATAAGCTGTTATTGCATTACACTGTAATTTGGCTTCATTATTCATAATCAAGCCTGTTTAATAGTGTTCTGTTGTGCGTAATTCAACCCAAAAAAAAAAAAACCCCATGTAAGGCATGGCAATAATTATGCACCCCCCCCCTCCCTGCGGAGCCGAGCAGGCGGAAGTGTTTAGCCACAGCCCGACAAAAGGAGGAGACATTTCTCCGGGAAAACCGGAGGAACAGCAGTCTGTGGTTACAGGCCGCGGTTACGGGCCGCGGTTACGGGCCGCGGTTACGGGCCGCGGTTACGGGCTGCGGTGAAACTGAGCATAACGTGCAAATTATTTCCCCATCACTCGCCCCCCCAGCCCCCCCAACACCCCTGCTCGCCCCTCCTCCCCCCAGCCCCCCAACACCCCCTCCACCCCCCTCCCCCAGCCCCCCACACCCCCCAGCCCCCCTCCCCCAGCCCCCCAACATCCCTCTGCCCCCAGCCTGAGCATGAGCCACTGTTCCTCTCCATTACTGCCACTCTCTCTGTTCTGTTGTCTACTAACAATTACAGTAATCTGCCGCTGTTGAATGCAATTAGTGCGGCTGAGAGTTCGATTTTAAGAAGGATTTGTAGCCGCAATGACGTGACCCTAATGGAAATTTGACAAGCAAGAGAGCTTGCTCTCGTCTACTGTTTCGCCCCTGTGCGTAGCATTTTATTAAACAAAGATGTTTTAGCCCACCAGTAATATTAAGAATGCTTTTTAGGAATGGACTGACTGACCGTGTCGAACCCTGAGCCAGAGGACGGCTGTCCCGTCTGTGTTCACACTGCTGCTTCTCAAACATTTTTTCCTTTTTGTCCACCTCAGGTTTTTCCTCACTCTGGTAGCTGTTCTGTAGAATGTGGTACATCAATAAATCTTATTTTAAATAGACAGGTATGTAGAGTAGGGGGCGACATAGCTCAGGAGGTAAGACCGATTGTCTGGCAGTCGGAGGGTTGCCGGTTCAAACCCCGCCCTGGGCATGTCGAAGTGTCCTTGAGCAAGACACCTAACCCCTAACTGCTCTGGCGAATGAGAGGCATCAATTGTAAAGCGCTTTGGATAAAAGCGCTATATAAATGCAGTCCATTTACCATTTAGAGTAAATTAAACAAAAACACATATTTCTTCATCACAATAATTTGTTGCCGAATATTTAAATGAATTCACACAGATGCCCGAATAAAACAGATAGTCTAAACTTATAATTTTATTTTAGTGCAGCTCAATTATGTGATATGGAATTTAGGGCTAAGTCTTTCACAGTAAATTATTTTAAAAGTTTGCTTTTACAAACTCAGCTTCTTTTTCTCCCCCCACCCAAACTTTTAATGGCAGATCTCACGGCAATTTTTCACGGGTCTGGAATCATAAACTTGATTGTGCTGAACCGCGCGGACAGATCTGCCCCTTATCTAGTGATCAGCTCCTAATCTCCTCCCCGCTCAAAGCGTTATCAGTCAGCGCCGAGCTGAAACAAAGCGAATTCGTCTGCTGTGTTTCCCCGAAGCTCGCTGCATCGAGCCCCTAATTGATCTGCGGCCCTCCTATTGGACGCAGAGTGACAGGACGTTAGCCGGTGATGCTGTAATGACTGACTGTGCTTCGGAGGCCGACACTGTGACTACCAATCAGGCGTTCTGTTGTTAGCCTTGTTAATAATGTTTATATTCATGCTGAGAGGACAACTGATTAAGGGGATGGTTGCTGCTAGCTGTTCTAATTGAGAAATGTCAGGCTTTCACAGACATGGGCCGGGCGTTCAGCTGGTTTAATAACGAACTGATTGGATCGTTTTTGCACTTCTCCAGCTATAAATGCAGTGTGCTTATTTCCCACCTCTAGCATTTCCAGACGGAGTGTACTCTTTAAGGCATTCTGTTCTGAAATTAAAGACCTTTAGAAACGGGGCTAGCGGGCTTTAATGGCAGCTCGCTCTGTCTGTGTCCTCAGGTCGAATGTGAGTCCGATGACCGCGAACGGTCGCGTGGGAAACGATGGCCTCCAGGAGAGCGAGGATGCTGTACCGATGCTCTCTTTACATTACATTACATTACATTACAGGCGTTTAGCAGATGCTCTTATCCAGAGCGACTTACATAGCATTTACATTGCATCCATTTATACAGCTGGATATATACTGGAGCAATGCAGGTTAAGTACCTTGCGCAAGGGCACGACGGCAGTGTCTTACCCAGTCTTACCCAGGGATTGAACCCGTGACCTTTGGGTTACACGATCAGCTCCTTACCCATTGTACTACACTGTCGCTCTCGTTCGGCTGGGCTTTTCTGTTGCTGTTCACTCCTGAAGTTGAGCTCGCCGCGGAAAACACATGCGCGTAGTGTGGTGGGTATAGTGCAGTATAATGGGTCTTGTAACCTAAAGGTCACAGGTTTGATTCCCAGGCACGACATTGCCATTGTACCCTTGAGCAAGGCACTTCGCCTGCATTGCTTCAGTATATATCCAGCTGCATATGGGATGTAAGTGCTGTGTTAATAGCTAAGTCGCTCTGGATAAGTCTGCTAAATGCCTGTAATGTGATGTTATGCATCTCCCAGCTGTAAGCTGCGGCCGCTCTCTCCTTCGCCAGAGCTGAAATCCTCTGCTTTTTATTTTCAATCCTCTAGCTTAGCCGCACACTTTAGTTTGGGTGAAGGGGGGTACGTGTGTCAGGTCAACCTGAAGGTGCTGGATTATGTTGGTTTAAAATAAGATTGATTCTCCAAGTGCAGCTAATGCTCCTAGCGCAACAGCAACACAACAGGCTGGGTCGAGTCACTCCCTCTTAGGAAAAAAGGATTCTGATAGGGCTCTTTGGCTTGTCCTCATAGGGGAACACTTTTTCGTTTTTTTAAGGAACCCTTTATGGTAGGTGTGAAAAGTATGAGAGCTCCCAGACTGAACCATTTTGCCTGACAAAGAACCCTTGAGCTAGATAAGGGTTCCTCAAATGGGGACTCAGAGGAACCTTTTGGAACCCCTTCTTCTGAGAGTGAAAGACAGCATCTTCCCCTGCCAGGGTGGAACTAGAACACTTCAGTGAAATTCCGGAATCCGTTCCCCGTACATTTCCATTCCCTTAGCTGATCCTGTCCTCCTCTAAAAATAAAGCAGGTTTTTTTTTTTTTTGTTCAGATGAAATATGGATTGCACAGAGTTTACAGGTCCTTCAGGTGCCTCTTTGAAGAGTAGATTTATATGTATTTTCAGGCTTAAAAGTAATGCCGCGAATAAAACATTGACAGGCATTAATCTGCGGTAATTATGCGTGTTCACATCTGTGAACCGGGCAAGGCTTGGAGAGAGGGCTGAGCCAGGGCTTGTGATCACCTTGCGGAAGCTTTTCGCCTGAATGGATGTGGATTTTCCCTTACCTGTCTGGCAGGTGCCCAGTGTTGGGGGGGCGGGGAGCGGGGAGCGGGGGAGTGGAGCCTAGGTGTACTCAGAGCCCTCACACCTGCGTTTTAGGATTTTCAGACTGCCCATGCTGAAGTGGAGCTCTCCTCTAGCTCTCTGCCTCGGCCCGTGCCCTCTTGCCCCTCTGGACTGTCGCCCCGCCCTGTCGTCAGACCCGATTCTCTATCGGCAAAGCATGCAGGCGACTGCGGGCCGCCTGGCCTCAAACAACGTCCCGGCACAGCCGCGCAACTCAGCCAAGGCGCACGAAAAAGAAAAGGTAAAAAAGCTAAGATTTCAGCCCCTCTGTGGGCTTCCTGGAGAGGGTCTCTCCGCGCCTTGGCGACTGCTGAATGTCCTACATACCGTACGCGGCGCGTTTTCAGTTACATAGCGCCATGGAAACGGCAGTTGGGGGGCTCATGTCGTGTTTTTTTCTGGCTGAGGAGAGGATGCTTCACGGCCCCTTAAGAGTCACTCATCCGGCAGAGGGTCGCGACCCGGCTCAGCTCTGCTCGGCCAACTGTCACATAAACGCCGGCCTGGCGTCACCTGCCGTCCCGTGCGCCTGCCGACCCGTCTGAGCGAATGAACCGAAATTACAGAGCCCTCGTGACATCACACAGGCGGTGGCGCGGAGTTTCTCATCGTCAGACAGGTAATTAGCCGACCATGATTAGTGTTTATGTGTACACTTTCTTACTTTATATCTCACAGGCTGCTTATTGAAGCGCATGTATTAGTAACGTACGGTACAAGTTGTGCTCGGCGTGTGAGAATTACGACGCTCTTACGTATGCCTCCGGCATTGCAGCGGCACGTTGTTCGCACGCAGAATGCAATTACCGGAGTCGGTGTTGAAAGAGAGAGAAACGGAGAAATGGACTTGCGAAAGAATGCAGCACAGGTGGCAGTTTGCTTCACCTGCAAACCCACTGAACTGGATGGGAGAACGCAGTCTCCTCATTTGACCCCAGAACAAAGAGAAGGCCGTCGAACGTTTGTTATTGTACACCAATTAGGCCGACTTGCCTGAAGTTGCCTGACATTTTGTTGTAAAAATTTGTTGCATGACCTAGCAGCGTTGTGCGCGCCCACTTGCGTGAAATGGAGCGTGCTGTAGTTGAAAATGCTCTGTTTTGGGGTTTTGGCATTTCTTTCTTTCTTTCCTAAAATAAATAAACTTGGATGAATTCACATGACTCTTAAGTAGGTCGTTTCAATGTTTGGAATTGTTGCTCTAAAAAAAACAATGTTGCATGCCGTGTATCTCAACGGCAAAAAAACTGTTTTGTATTATAACTATTGTGAAACCAAATGAAATTTTCAAATCTAGGGGATGTAGCAGAAGGTGACGGTCTCATGTGACTTTATAAAAGAGACTGAAATGTGTAGTGTACGCTGTTTGTGGGGACTGTTGGAAACTCTGGTTAGGATGAGTGTCTGTTTTAGACACAGGTGAGCCTATTATAGCAACACAGCAATGGCAGTACCCTCACAGGTATACTGTACCCAGAAAACTACACAGAATCAGGCTTTTAACAGGTGGGACTTGGTGGCAATAAGAAATAGGATTTCCCACAAAGCTATATTTTCATTCACATTTTTGTTCTGTTTTTTAATGCTTGTGCTTCAGTTCTGTAGGAGTGTACAGTGTGACGGTCTCCATTGTGCCTACACAGTGAGCGCTTTTGGCTTGGTACAGCTGGGTGTGGAATGAGAGATACGAAAGAGTGCACGCCAGATATTATTAGCACCATAATTCAAATACATGTTGTGTCAGGACCACTTGACAAAGATAATGGAGTTTACCGAAATGCAGAAAAGTATCTGTAAAACTTGCATGTGGGCCTATATTCTATAATTTTGCATTTTTACTGAACAATATTTCATACGGTATGATGTTGTGAATATAGTTTCTGAGCCTCTGCTAGAATGTAATAAGCTGTGACTTTCTAAATCTGCTTCCAAATGAGAAGTAAACGTTATGAAAGTAGCTGTAATGTAACCACATTAACTGCAAAATGTACAAATATTTAAAGTTTTTCCCTGATTTAAATCTTACGGTTATATTTTGTTGAATCACATGGATAATTCTGCTCTGTGAACTGGTGAACTAGATAATATAGAAAATATGCATCAGAGACTGAACATTAATTGGTTGTTTAAGCCTTGGTGGATCAGAATAAACGAGGAAAGAATATGATATCAGTAGGAAATTGAGGTCCAAGAGAAACTTCATACAGTGATAATTTTGGAATGTTATGTTGTTGTTGTTATTGCAGTGATCCACCCAATAATTTTTACTTAATTATTTGGGATGGTCCTGAATATCCCCCCCCCCCCTATGTCTGCACTTAGCTATATCTTCATCTTATTTTCTTTTTGTAGTTATTGGGGCAATACGTATGCTAACCACAGTAACCAATAAAATTGATAAACTTTCCGCTTAAACACTGCATATTCGTCGGTGACTTTGTATACCTTCGGCACCCCATCGGAATACATATCGTGTTCAGTAATGTGAAACGCAATATAAACGCAGCCCAAATGAGGTCTGGTTTGAGCATGACCAGGCTGAAATTCGTGCTGGAGCCAACATCTGCTGCTGCGTACCTGTGGGATTTAAGGGCATGAACGTGATTATATGCAACACGTACTATGCTAATTATTTGGTGTTACTGAGGCTGCTGGGAGCTCACTCTTGTCCCCGCCCAATGAGAGCGCTAGTCTTTAACATCAATGAGTGCCACCATCGCTCGCGTCAACAGACAGAATCCCTCCCAATGGCAGTTAAATTGCAGCGTTTGATACAGGCGTCCGCTTGTTCTACACGAGAGTAAAGTACACAAAGATTACGAGCATAGCAGAGATCGTTACTGCTGCGGGCTTCTGAATCTCTCATACAATTATAGCCGACTGAAATGTACAAAAACATCACATGCACGGTGTCATTCCAAGGACCGGTTTCACAGAACCTGTGTGTGTGTTTTTTTAGCACCCGGTTTTTTAGTGTAATAATATAAAATGGATGCGCTCTAATGGGTGTGCCCCGGTGAAGGACAGCGAGCCTGGAATGGAGGGGGGGGCTCTAAAAGCTGCTGATTGGAAATACGTGTCGGTGGAAAAGTGCACCTACGGAATGTTAACGCGAAATGTGCGGCTGAGACACTGTGAAAAATTTAAACGGCCACTGACTCTGCTGCTCCGCCCCCGCCACCCCCCCCCCCCCCCACACAGGGTGAAGTGCGCCAGCACCCAGCAGGCTGGCCCAACAGCAGGCTGAGGGCGGGGGGCAGGGGCAGGAGGGAGGGGGCAAGGGGGCTGTTAATCCCCTGTCAGAGAGTCAAGAGAAAAAGCAGGTGCACTCGGAATGTCAAGCAAATAGAATTTTACTGCAGACTCTGAGCAGCCTGCTATATCGTCCTAGTCACGCAAACACCTCGTAACCGAAATGTTTTATAAGTTTTTTTTTTTTTTTTTTGAAATGATCATCCTACGCGTACTAAAAAAAATGCCCCGTAACAAAACAAGTATTACATTTGGTGGAGAACTCCACGTGACTGAGTCATAGGGCTTTATTTTCCAAAATCAATGTTGCACGGTGCATCATGGGCGCGCAGTCAGTCTCGCAGTCCTGGGCATGGCTGTTGAACGTCGGTATTTTCGGGACCAGGGGTGAGGAGCGCACTGCGCAAAATGCGTCGAGCACCTGGAAAATGGGCTGGGTTCAAACCGAATGTGTTATCGGTGGGTGTGGTGCTGCTGGATTTATTATGAGCCAAATTCTGCCTCTTTTCATTCCCTTTAAGGGAAGTTTGCACTGCGCAGGGCGTACTGCCAGTTTCGGTAGTCCACAGCTGCAGTGGAAGACGAGGATAATGACATACCAATCAGATGTTTTTCACAAGACGTTCTTTTGCAGGAGGTGCAAAGTTGTGCTGTGTTTTTATTTAAAAAAAAATTTTTTTTTTTAATTGAGCCCGAACGAATCTCATAAATAAGAGTAATGGCTCACAACACGTCATGTTCCAGCTGGAAAATAGAACCCATGATGTTGTGTTGGTGAATGGAATGAACCAGTTTGTCAGTCTTGAAGATTCCATTTTGTGGACATGCAAGTTTTTTTGCATTACACTGGTCATATGGTGTGCCCTATCACTACCTGGCAACCCAGTGAGTTCCCTGTATGAACCAAGTTTGCTCCATTTGCCCAGCACCTGCTTTTGTTCAGGCCAAAATAAAGATAATTATGGATCTTTATAATATGTGAGACAGCTGTCAATCGAGCATAACAATCAACACAGATTCAAGATAGGAATCCATTTAGAAATATGTTTTAAAAACTAAGTAAGGAATCTGATTTTTAAAAAGTTGGAAACTTCTGTGAATATTATTAAATATATTTTGACGCATTAAAAATGTAAAACACCCGCGAAAGAATTCATTAAAGAAACATGATTGCAACATCCCAGAGTGCAAAGTCAGTGCTAAGCGCCACGTTCTTCCGAAGAAGGGCGCCTTAAAATAAAGTTATAAAAAATACACAACATTAATGAAAAGAAGAAAGAAAAAAAAACCACAAGGAACACGCAGCTCTCGCGTGCATTGTCTCAGAACACGTCCCGCTTCATTCCCACCTTAATGCATTATTAAGCGGCTGGTAAGTGTGCTGTATTCATTGGGTTCAGAAGGAGCTGTCACTGCTGAGAGCTCAGCCTTTTCACTGCCGATGATGCGTGGAAACGGGTAGACAGAACAAACACCGCATGACCAGGCCTCACTGTACCACGGCGATGACTCAGAAGAGATCTCAATCCCTGCCCACAATGCACTGCAGGTTTCATCTGCGTCAGTGAAGCATGCTGGGATACAATCGTTGGGCCGTCCATGGGTCTGCCCCTGCTGCGCAATGAGCCAAGGGCTAATACCACCGCGATTCAGTGTGTGGACAAACCACAGGAGTGTTCACACAGGATGGTCACACAGGAAGTCTTACAAGAGTCCACTCGAGCAGGACCGTCCTCGTTTCCATCAGAGGAAGTCCCTGTGAGGTGGAACCCTCTTGTTTCATTGTGTTGCAGCTTCTCCCTTGCTGAATTTGTGCTTTTATGGGGACGATACTTGTGAGGAGGTGTCGACGTGACAATCTGAAAACCCATCCAGTTCAGATTTTATACTAGGAAGTTAAAGCCTATTAACTTGGAGGCAGAAGGCGGCCCATCAATTGTGCGAGCTGAACGGTTTGGAATCGCTGGTGCCTGAATGCTCTGCGGTGTCTTTAAACTCAAAATTGATGTCCCCATTTCTGAAGCGAATCCAAAACATTTCGAGTCTCCCCAAGAGCAGTTTTCTGTCCGTCTGTAAAAGTCCGCCCAGCTAAAGCCATCGGTTGAGTGCAGGGTTCTAAACCAGTATCTGCTGTGGACCTCTGGGATTCAAAGTAGGAACATCATTAAAATGGCACCCATACATGCTAATAATATGGAGTCTCATAGACCCCATGAGAGCTTCGTCATCCCCGTCCGCTGAGATCACAGCTCTTTAAAATCAGGCCGGCGCTGTCGCTCGGATGAACAGCCGTCGTCTTCAAAGAACCAGCTGAACAGCCATAGTTTTGGGTCGACTCTGATCAAACCTCCTATCCCAGAATGCCTGTGCAAATGCCGAACGTTCAGCGACGCTCAACGTCATCCTCCCAGCAGCCTGGAGGCCTGGAGCGGAGCGGGACGACCGCAACGAGGCGAAGGCGGGAAAGGGAAGGTGACAGGAAGTGGACGCACTCTTCGCCCTCGCTGATGAGCAGGGAAAGGGAAGGTGACAGGAAGTGGACGCACTCTTCGCCCTCGCTAATGAGCGGTGGGGGTCCAGAGAATGTGAGGGGACCCATGCAACGCGTGAGTAAAGCCATCTGTGCTCCGTGAAGGGCCAGAGACTAACAGTGCTCAGCCCCATGGGCACAGAGAGCTGCCTGTGACTTTGGCCTGGTTCGGCCTGATTTTGGCCTGGAAGATTAGCTTTTGTCCTAACGGCAGGAGAGCCACTTTTGACCTTCTGTTTGTTCTCAGACCTCATTCCTCAATTAGGACCCTGCTCCAGATTTATTTATGCACACACAATAAATATTATTTTGATCAAAATCCTTCTGAGATTCTCAAAAAAGATTTTTATCTTTTATTCTGCTGGTGAACAGTGGACCGAGCAGTAAGAGTGTACAATTGCATATTTCTGATTCTTCACACACACACTTTCTCTCGCACACACACACACACACACTCACACATGCACACACACACTCTCTCTCTCTCTCTCTCTCTCTCTCTCTTGCTCTCTCTCACGCACACACACACAGTACAGTGTGTGTGTGTGGGTGGTATTGCACTTTGGTGTGCTTTTCATTCATTTTGTATTGTACCAGAATTCTGACCATCCCGGCTCTTTCCCACACTGTTTCCTGGAGACGCATATGGAGAATGAGAGCTTCTTTGAGCTCGGCACTGCTGAAAAACTCTGCCCCTACTGGTTTCTGGCACTGAACACCCCAAACCCCAAAAGGCATTTTTCACCCATGGTGAACCCTATTCTCCCAGCAGTGCGGCCCATGTCCTCGTCGTTTATAGGAGACAGCGGGTCACTCTGTCGTCCCTGACCCACGACTGACAGCAGACATTTTTTTGTGTGTGAAATGTATGTGAATGTAGGCGCTAGCGTGCCAAGAGTATGTCAGTCAAAAAGCGGGCACATCATAGGCAATTCATGAGGCTTTCAACATGACTTGGGAAATCAATCTTTTTCTCATTCAGCGAATTTGCCTTTTTTGGTTAACATTCCAACCAAAGATTCAACCGCAGACTAGCTGAAATTACAGATGCTTTTCTCTCTCCATCAGAACATTATATTGTTATGACTTTTAAAGATATTTTTAGTCCACCAACTTTGAAGGTTCATGCTGCAATTGTAATATAAACTCATCCCTGAAAAGTCCAACTCTAGTCAAGAGTAGAGGCAGGCCCTCTCCTCTGTAATTCAAACTGCCACCAACGGCTTTATCTTTCACAGTATACCCGCTGGGCCACATGGTCGTTGCGTCCGAGGTGATTCATTTCATGCACAGATGGCATAGGCAGGCTGCATGCCTCCTGTTCACCAGAGGGGGCGCTGTGACAGGCAGACAGTCCCACTGACAGTGACCCTCCCTCCCTGAGTGGTACTGCAGACAACTGCCCTGCAGAACCCCTGGTCACAGTTCACACCTCACAGTATCAGACAAAGGGGCATAACCAACTTGGATATATCCAATGAATACCCAAATCAAGGTCCAGGTGACCATCTGTGACCAAGAGTGTTATGTTTGCGCATGAGATGGAGCAGTAGCTGGCCCCGCTAGACTGGGCAGAAGAATGGGAACGTTTCTGTTGCAACTTAACGAGAGTCTGTATCATTTCTCACTTTTTGTGAAGTTTTTGTAAAAAGAAAAACAAAACAAAACGGTTCCTATTAGAATACATTGCCCCATGACAGATATATACCATCCAGAAAATGTCTGGCTTTCTAGGCAATATTTAGCAATCTATTTCACCAGCAAGATGTTTTTTTAAATTTTTTTATACACAAGTCATTTAAGCTTCCAAGCAGCTCTCTCTCACAATATTATTTGTGGACATTACTGACCTCACAAAACAGAGCACGGCCAAGCACTTTGCTTTGTTCTTTCGCGTTTCTGGTTTTGTGGTGCACATGAACAGAACGTCGTAGTGATGACAAACAAACCCAGAACTACAAATCATATGGCATTTAAAAAAAATTAAAAAATAAAACGCTGCTGCACTGTGCTGCAGTATAAACAGCTGATATTTTATAAGTGTGTGGGGAATGGTGAAAGTGTGTATAACTGCAGCCGGATCCCTGCATTTCACTCCATCTTGGCCACTCTGTTTAGTATCAGTTGCGCTTTGCTTTGTTTTTTATCTTTACAAATGTGGTTGTTTTTTTTTTTTTTTTTCCACTGGTGCCATTTGTGATGCTTGTGCTGTCCTTCCTTGTTCCACATGGTAAATCCTTTAGGACTTTGTGGGCAGTGCCAAGCTGGTCGGCCTTCATTTTCCTAATCGGTCTGTGTCACTTCGTCAAGCAGAGTGCGACAGTGAAAGCTTCCATCAGACAACAGAGTCTTTAATAGTGTTACTTTCTGCAGACTCTTCAGATCGGGGCAGCGAATCGCAGTTTGATTTAATTACCGCGTCCCCTAAGCCAGGCTGAATCTGCGTAATTACACGCAGAAACACACTGGGCTTTTCACTCGCTCAGAATAAGGAGAGGACCATTCAGCTGAAAGCGTCAGGAATTTGGCAATGCCGCGGTTACGAACATCTACATGCGCCACTCCGAACTCGAATGGACGAGTAATCCGGGCCGTAAGCGGGTCATTGTTCTGAAAATCCTCGGGGCTGCGTCTTTGGCCGCCCCTGAAACGAGACCCACGTCCCGCAGAGATCCGAAAGGCTATTAATAGGCTGAGAGATAATGAGTGTACGACACAGAAATCGTTGCAAGGCCGCTGCGTGGTAATTCCCCAGTGCGGTCCCGCCAGGCCCGAGTGGACCTCGCATTTGTTGTCACTTCCATTTTGTCCAGGGCGGGTTTTTGTGTTGGTTTTTTCCATTATCCCAGCAGTGTTTGGCCAATGGACCTAGCTGTTCACCCTGGTTTGTTGTGACACGTGAGGGGTGGTAGAGGGGAAGGGGGAGGGGGGGCGCAGGGACGGGTGTAATGCACGCATACGGTATTGGCCGCACTCCGGCGAAGGCGATCGGCGGCCATCTTGTCCCAGTGCTCTCCCCGGCACGCGGATGTTTTCCAGGTCAGTTGCCGTGGCAGCGGGGGGGAATTGAGGCCGTGTCCTTGCGGGAGCGGGCGTTGGGCGAAGGAGAGTGTGCGTGTGTGTGTGTGTGTCCGCTTTCAGACCCCCGAAGCTCTGCCAAGGGGCTTCCAGGGCTGAATGGAGACACAGATAAGGTCCCCGAAGCTTGGATGGAGATCCTGCGTCAATCCTCTGCCAAGACACTGAAAGAGAAATGACCCATTCTCTCTCTCCCTCCCTCTTCCCCCCATTCCCCTCCTCCCTCCCTCCCTCCCTCCCTCTCCCCATTCCCCATCTCCCCCCCCCCATTCCCCTTTCTCTCAGTCCATCTGCTGAACTGGTGTATTTTGCAGTCATTAATTGCCAGTGATACGGACTGTTGTATCTTTTTGTATATTTTTTTTACAATTTATTTTTATCATTGGATTTATGAGAGCTGGATTTATCTCAAGTGATGTGTAAAATACATTTATTTTTCTAGGACCATAAGGGAACTGTATCTGTTCATATCGTCATTATGATTATGCCTCGGTTGGGAAAGAAAATTTGCATGCAAAGGTTCTGTTATTTTTGAGTGGTGAAAATATGGCGCCACAGCCTTGGTTGTAAATGTTGGGGTACTGGCCTGGCTTTGGGCACACTTTAAAACCGTTTATTTTCCTCACATTTTGGCTCTGAGAAGGCATTTCACTGCACCATTCAATCATGATGTCATCTCCGTATGCTTACCAGCTGAAGCATCTGAATGCATGTCACAGTAATGTGATTGATTATTATTATTGATTGATGTTACCTTGTCAATTGAGCAACTAGCCACAGCACCGTATTCCCAATGCACATTCAGCTAATGGTTGCTGTGGTAATGCTAAACAACATTATACGGGATTGCAGAAACCTGGATACATACCCAGTGGAGAACAACAGATTTACCTTTTCACAATCAACTGCCAGTTTGCAGGCTGAGGGGTAGATCTACTAAAGTCTACTCTTCAGTTAGACCTTAGAACAGTCTGTCCTGCTTATTGTACAACAGCTATCTGTGCCGAATCACTGAAGTATTGATACCAACCAAGCAACTGTTCAGCCACATAAACATTGTTGAGCAAAGTGCTGATTTGGTAACATTAATTGGAAACTAGGGGTTCATTTTCATTTGGTTTCAGGTCATCTTAAAATTTATTTTTTTTAATCCATGCTTATTGCAAGTGGTAATTTACAATCATCAAGTGGACATGCTTTTTATTGAGTTCCATTAGCATAAATGCACCATTGTGTTGCTGTGATGTATGTAAATAACAAAACTTGTGCCTGTTTCCATTTCCCTGGTAGTGCAGTTTCATATGCTGTCCGCCTACTGCTTTGTGAATAATACAATGTTTTTTTTTTCTATTACCTGCACCAGAGAAGCAACAACCCGTTTGCGGATTCCCCCCCCCCCCCCCCCCCGAGTCCTGGAAGATGAGTCAGAGATAAACATTTGTGTAGTACCCTTCCCGCAGTTTTGTTTGGGCTTGATCTTGTGTTTTGATGAGGAAGGACGGAGCTGTTTTCCCCTGGCGTATCAGGTGATGCTTGGCTGCTTGGCAGTCTGGGGAGAGTCGGCCTCTTATAGATAAGGGCATTAGCGCTGAACCTGCCCCGTTGGGGTGCAATCTCACTGAAGGCGCCAAGATAAGGGGGGGGGGGGGGAAATTAACTTTGACTCACCCCTGAGTCAAGCAATACCACCCTGACGCTAATACAGGGATTCATTTAGCATGATACCACGTCTAATTACACAGCCCTCCGTGAAAGTCTGCCAGCTACAGTAGGTTCAGTTTTTTTTTTTTTTGTATGAGTTAGAGTAAAGTCTCTTAGTATCTCAGTCATCCACAAGGCAGCCTACACTCCCTGATCATTTTAAATTGAGCTTCTGGTGTGTAGAAGTTCTCACTACCTGATAGACGTGATGACTAGTGTATTATGACTTAGCCCTTATCCGCAGAATGCTGCATGTTGGGTAAATAACTGACAAACAGTAAATCCTTTACCGACTGAAATGACAGTTTGACTCTCCACATGCACCAGTGTGAGTTTGAATTTGAAAGTGTGACAGTTTCCAATAAGTGACAGCCACCTCATTCACACCATCTTTGCAGGGCAGGGGCAGTATTAATGTGCCGTATTGTTAGATTTTAAATCAGGCGTACAGTGTGGTGAATTATTTTCATGGCTTTTAAACTTAATGGATAATGGGCCAGCTGGTCATGATTGTTGGACCTGTTGTATTCCATCACATTCCACACTTCTAGTCCTTGTCAGAACAGCTTTTGTACATACATACAAACATACACACCTGCATACATACTGAACATACATACATTCACACTGTACATAAATATATACATACCTACATACATATGTACATACATACATATGTACATACATACTTGCACACATACTGTATGTACTTACGTACATACATGCGTACCTACGTACATACTGTACATACCTATGTACATATATGCATACATACATGCATACTGTACTGTACCTATGTACATACATACATACATGTCTACATGCACTGGAGTCTGTATGCATGCATGCATGCTCTGCTTGCAGAACAATAAATAAATAAATGTAGGAGCCTACTGGTTAAGATACTGATACAACAAGAGAAATGAAGTGGCTTTTTTCTGAAATGCAGGCATCCATTCCAAAGTGTTCACCCTAAAAAGAAATCAATTGCGCGACATTAATATTCTCACTGTATGAAGTCACATTTCTAAAAGCCCTTGTGCTCAGATAACATTAATGGAAAGAAAAATATTGCGGACATGCAGACATATAGTGCAGAGCTGAGCAGAACGTCGATTCTGAGCTGTGAGATTCGGATTCTGCGAGAGACACTCCTGCTTTTTAAAGTTCGGTCACATTTATCTGTGACCTACAGCAAGAGTCAGCAAGAGCCCTTTCTTTAAACTGCCGCTAAGTGTTTTTCCTCACCCTTGCATGTACAGATATACCAAAGCACTCGACGTAGGAGGATTACAGTATGTGACATCTTTTTTAATTGCGAGATCCATCATCGAGGACATGAGAGGTAATGACATCCACAGCTTTTCAGATGAACTTTCAATCCATAAAGCGAGGCCAATTAAAATAAATCAATCGGCTGTTATCGTTTTTTTTTTTTTGGTCACTTGATGGATTGCCTTCATTTTGGAACCTCAATTAGGCCCGGGGCACAGGATTCTGGGAGGACGAGTTTGTTGTGCTGCCGGTTCACCTTCGTTATTAACGCTGTCGTTATGTGTCCCAATCAAGCGTTTGCCTGTGGAAATTAATTTGTGATAGCCAAGGCAGCGGCAGTTTCCATGCTGGGGTTGTCTTGAGCACGGGTCGGATTCTGTCGAATGACGTAATGACGAAAATAACGTTATTTACCTCAGATGAACATTGGATCGTGCGGCCCCCCCCCTCGTGGTCGTGTGGCCCCCCCTTAGCGGTTGTAACCCTAAACGACCGCATAGACCGTTCATGCCGCGGGCCGGCCCCGCGCGTCACTTTGTTTCTTGAACGCCCTTCGTGTGGAATGGCTGTGAAGGACCGCTGTGATTGGTCTTTTCTCAGGTAGCTGAGCCGCAGCGGTGCTAGCTCTGTAGCCCAGCAGGGTGTTAATGAGAGACTTGGGCACACGGCCATATTAAAGAGGAAGTGCCCTGCTGTTAACGGAGCGCATTTCACGCTGGCAAATTTGAAAGATGTTATTGGTATTAAAGGTTTAATGGCACAGGCAATCTGCCCATGCTGGGCAGAGGTAGACTTCTATGAGCAGCCTAACACTATATGCCCAGCAGGAAAACGAGCACACAGGTTATTCAGAATTCACTCACCTTCATTGGGTACTCAGGGTTTACACACAGTCACTGGCAATGGCTTACTCAGGGTTTACACACAGTCACTGGCATTGGCTTACTCAGGGTTTACACACAGTCACTGGTATTGGCTTACTCAGGGTTTACACACAGTCACTGGCATTGGCTTACTCAGGGTTTACACACAGTCACTGGCATTGGTTTTGTACCTCAGGATTTACACACAGTCACTGGCATTGGCTTGCTCAGGATTTACACACAGTCACTGGCATTGGCTTACTCAGGATTTACACACGGTCACTGGCATTGGCTTACTCAGGGTTTACACACAGTCACTGGCATTGGCTTGCTCAGGATTTACACACAGTCACTGGCATTGGCTTGCTCAGGATTTACACACAGTCACTGGCATTGGCTTACTCAGGGTTTACACACGGTCACTGGCATTGGCTTACTCAGGGTTTACACACGGTCACTGGCATTGGCTTACTCAGGGTTTACACGCAGTCACTGCTGTTGTTTTGACAGCGGCGGCTGAGGTTGTTGGTTTGGTTCACAGGTGGGTTCCATGCAAATATATATGTATATATATGCCTGTATGCCGCTGTATTAATGGGCAGTATATATATGGGCCACAGTGTAAGGCACCTTGGATGAGGGCATCTATGAATCAGACGCATAATAAATGTTTTTAAAAAGTGGGTCAGAAGTACCCGCGGCACAACTGGGTCCGTGACCCTAATATGTGAACCCTGACCGCAGAGATGAACATAGTACGTTTAAAATTCTTCCTTATGGAACAGCCTATTTACACACACAAAAAAAAACCGCGCTGAACTTTGGACTTTGCCCGTTCCGCGTGCGCGACAGCATAAAAGGTGCGTAATTGATGAGCCCGTCACAATGGAGACCTCGCCTTCTGAACACAGAGCCAACCCGCTGGAAACGCACGCTGACCGACTGAACAAACACGATGCAAAATCTCCTCCTAGCTTTACAGTCAAAAACATGTTCCATTAGTGGCCAGATTCAGTTCAATTATATTTTATTTGTATCCCGCTTTTTATTTTTTACGCAGAGACACTGCCACAAAGAGGCTTTACAAATGTATTTTAGGCGTAGATGTTCCGATTATTTTACTGTGGTTAAAAAATGTGAACAGGATAGGTCGATTTTTTTTTTTTTAACAACATTAGGTTTTTTCAATGTACATTATTAAGCCGAGCTTAATAATGTCTGTTGTTTTGAGTGGAGCGCTGTTTTTTTCTGCTAACTGGAAGGTGGGCGGTCCTGTCATTGTAAATGTTCACTGCTCCATTGGTGCGCTTTAATATTTTTCACTACGTGTGAAAAGTGACCTCTAAATTCGAGATAAAGATTTGGAACGTTCCTTGTTACGGCCCAGGTATTCATAATTAAATATATAATTTAGCGTTCCCGCCCCCGTTGTGAACTCGGTGTAAAACATGCGTGCGCGCTGCTATTGAATGTCTCTCCAAATAATTGCCGAGCCACAATAACACGAACGCCCGTGCCATATGGAGCCTGTGTAAGCGGAGGAACTGGGCGGAGGACACGCCTCAGTGGATCTGAATACGCATTAAAAAGAACAGCGGTTTTTTTTCAGCCTCTCGTCTCTCCCTCAAAAGAGCGGGGCGCTCGCGGGAGCTGAAGGGTTCGCGGCAAGGCGCTTCGTTCCAAATGAAGTCGGGTCTCTTGAAGTTTAACACCCCGACCACTCGCCTTCTTCAAACGGCAAACGTCCGCCCCCGTCATCGGTCTTGTTGTCTTTGTCTTCGCTAGAATATTATCGTTTTCTCTTTTATGAGGTGCAGTGATGCCGATTGGACATGACTGCCGGGAATGATTAATTATTCCGTGGACTTCAGAAGGAGCGCACTTTGGTGTTCAGAATTCAGAGCAGCCTGGCAGGCCTATTTTGAGGTGGTTGGGGCTTGTTTATACGGGCCAGGTCGGCTCTATGCCTGCCTGCTGTCTGTTTGCGGTGCGCGTGGATATCGAATCAAATTAGCAACGTGCTGCGCTGTCACCGATATTTCACATTGAGAATGTGGGTCATTGAAACATGGGCCTGTCGTTTTCTCAGGTTCTGGAGGAGCAAACGTCTGTTTAACAGAATACGTTCCCGTGTTTAATCAGTATTGCTTCATGTAGTTCTGTTTTTCCAGTACACATTTTTCATATTGACTTATGCATGTCCAAATGTCCTTACTGCCATGTCAGAAAACCCTTTATCGCCAAAAAGTTTTTTTTTAGAATGTCTTCCATTATTACACTATATTTGTATTATATTAGGAATAGTCTTTCATTGTCATATTTATTAATATATTTATTAGGTTTTACCTTAAGTAAAACCCCATGTTTCAAATAAACTTTGTGATCGAAAATGTAGGCTACATTACACAAAAGTAGATAAAAGTAGAGCTCTGTTTGTGTACCAGACCCAAAGGCAGCCATAGAAAAAGCAGTGTATTATGAGCTGGTCAGATGTTAAGCATCTCTGTATTTTCTCACGTGCTCCCATCTTGCGCGTGTTCATATTGAGGAAATGTGTATCATCATATTTTGCTTTCTGCAACATCCGTATGTGACTCCTGTCTGGTCTGGAGCAGCAGCCCACAGATGTAGCTGAGCAGGGAACAGTGGTGTGGAGGAGCAGCCCACAGATGGAGCTGAGCAGGGAGCAGTGGTGTGGAGCAGCAGCCCACAGATGGAGCTGAGCAGGGAACAGTGGGGCAGCAGCCCACAGATGGAGCTGAGCAGGGAACAGTGGGGCAGCAGCCCACAGATGGAGCTGAGCAGGGGGCAGTGGTGTGGAGCAGCAGCCCACAGATGGAGGTCAGCAGGGAGCAGTGGTGTGGAGCAGCAGCCCACAGATGGAGCTGAGCAGGGAACAGTGGTGTGGAGCAGCAGCCCACAGATGGAGCTGAGCAGGGAACAGTGGTGTGGAGCAGCAGCCCACAGATGGAGCTGAGCAGGGAACAGTGGTGTGGAGCAGCAGCCCACAGATGGAGCTGAGCAGGGAACAGTGGTGTGGAGGAGCAGCCCACAGATGGAGCTGAGCAGGGAACAGTGGTGTGGAGCAGCAGCCCACAGATGGAGCTGAGCAGGGAACAGTGGTGTGGAGCAGCAGCCCACAGATGGAGCTGAGCAGGGAACAGTGGAGGAGCAGCCCACAGATGGAGCTGAGCAGGGAACAGTGGAGGAGCAGCCCACAGATGGAGCTGAGCAGGGAACAGTGGTGTGGAGGAGCAGCCCACAGATGGAGCTGAGCAGGGAACAGTGGTCTGGAGCAGCCCACAGATGGAGCTGAGCAGGGAACAGTGGTCTGGAGCAGCCCACAGATGGAGCTGAGCAGGGAACAGTGGTCTGGAGCAGCCCACAGATGGAGCTGAGCAGGGAACAGTGGTGTGGAGCAGCAGCCCACAGATGGAGCTGAGCAGGGAACAGTGGGGCAGCAGCACCTCAGTCGTTAGCCTGCCCATCAGGAGTGATCCATCACTACCGCATCCCTGGAGCTTTTCTCTCTATCGCTCTCTCTCTCGCTCACTCTCTCTCTCTTTCTCTATACCTCTCTCTCTATCGCTCTTTATTGCTCCCTGTCTATCACACTATCTCTCTCTTGGTCTTTCTTTCGCTTTGTCTTTCTCTTTCTCACTCTGTTTGTCTCTCTGTCCATCTCTCTTTCTCTCTCTATCGTATTTTGTTCTTACTCTTTCCTTCTCTCTCACCTTTTCTGTCTCACTCATCTTTTTCTCTCTGTCTCTCACTCTCTACTCTCACTCACTCTGTCTCTTTCCTCCCTCCCTCTCTCTCTTCCTCTCTCTCTCTCTCTGTCCTATTTGTCTCTGTCTGTCAGCCCCCCCCTCCTCCTCTCTCTCCATTGTGTTTTTTTCCTGTTTTAGATAGACCCCATTGTTGTAAATAGACTGGGGCATTTGGGGGGGGGGGGGGGGCATTGGGGGCAAACAGAACATTGATGGGGGGTGGGTGTCCGTGAGATACCCCGACTCCGAGTGGCGTCTCTCCAGGGCTCCTCACGCTGATATGAGCACGGTGGGGGTGGGGTGGGGGCTGGGCGGGGGTGTGGCGGTGTGGTGTGGGGGTGGGCGGTGGTGTGTGTGTGTGTGTGTGTGTGTGTGTGTGGCAGGAGGGGGGAGGTG
>NC_057947.1:33366512-33391512 GCF_018555375.3 Anguilla rostrata | reverse complement strand
TATCTTTAGAAATGTGCACTTGCTGTGTTTGGCATTTTTGTATTTTATTAATATATATTTGTAATTTAATTGAATGCGTTTTACACGAATGCTTAGCTTTTGAGATGAATATCATCTCTCTTCGGTAAAGATGAATATCGTCTCTCTATGGACAGTTGAATTACTCTGTAGCCAACTGTCCTCTGTGCACTTTTTCCTTGGGCATGCCTCTCCTGCGGAGCTACAATTCTGCGTCATTTCTGTTAATTAAATGATTTCCACAGAAATGCACAGCTTTGCTGCCTTGTGCCAAGGCATTGTGCTGGACTTAAACAAACCTGGGTCATAAACAGGGAGGAAATGCGCTCCATAATGTCACCATCCCCTCCCTCCTCCCCCCCGCCCCCCCCCCCCCCCCCCCGCAGGCATCGCTCTCTCCTAATTAACACTCGCAGATATCTGCCAGGCAGCCAGGGCCCAGGCTCGTCCGTCTGGGCTGAGTGACAGCCTCAGATGGGGGGGGCGGGTGGGGGGGAGTTTATTAACTACCCCCCCCCCACCCCCCATCCCCACTCTCCTGGGACCCTTCAGTGCTTTCGCTGTTCTGTGCCAGCAGACCAAGAAAACAACAGAAAATAAATAAATAAAAAAAGCGGAGAGAGAGAGAGAGGGTGAAGCTGGTGGCTACCGGGGCCCGTTTGGACTGTGTCCTGCATGCTCCTGGGAAACAGCGGGGGGGGGGGGGGGGGGAGCCAATCAGAGGAGACCGGACTGAGCCTGCTGTGGGTGGAGTGGCTCTTAGAGCAGGCTCATGTTCCCTGCTCTTATAAGGCTCCTCGTCCCTACGTTTCCTGGCCCTGGTAAGAGACAGCTACCACACTGTGTGTGTGTGTGTGGGTGGGTGTGTGTGTGTGTATGAGTGTGCATGTGTGTGTGTGTGTGTGTGTGTGTGTGCGTGTGCATGCGTGTGTGTGTACGTGCCTGTCTGTCTGTGTGTTTTTCTCTGTGTGTGTGTGTGTGTGTCTGTTACTGTCTTGTCTGGTTACTGAAGCCGTTGTGCGTTTGAAGTGAGCAGACAGTCAGGCGGTCTTGTTTTGTGAGCTCCTGGTCTAATTTATACAGACTGTGTGTTCACTGCATTTGCAAGGAAGATGGGATGCTTATGGGCAAGGATTACATGGCTTGCTTTGGTTTTTCAGTGAACTGCTGAAAAACTGTTTTCCTTCATGTTAGGAAGTGGCACTTTTGATTTAAAAAGCCAGTTTTTCTTTATTATTATTATTATTATTATTATTATTATTATTATTATAATATTACATTTTTAGGGACAGCTAATCATACTCGTAATCACATTGTGCAGATTACTCTTCCTTTAAATGGCTTTGCGTGAAACCCTTCATCATCATCATCATCACAGTCCAGTTGCTGTAGTGAAACACTGTTTATTCCTGTACTGCTGGGGTAGCCCTTAGCTAATGCATCATTGTTTCAGACTTTAATGGGTTAATCCTATCGACTGATTTTTCAGTCAATCATGTTTGGATTTAATAGAGATTGCCTGGTCAATCCATACGGTAGAGGGGATTTTTTATGACATAATGCACTTTTGCAATGGAGTGAAGCTTTCTCCAAATGGTAAAATCATTTGCGTGTGTACATGCATGTAGAAATACTTACCACCCGGTAAGTGCGGCAGTTTAGGCTTTTAGTCGTTTAAAATGCAAGGTGCACGTCTGTACTTAATGTCCGTGTTTTTTTTTAGAATAACTTAGACCATAAGTGTCCCATGTTTAATTCATGCTCTCTCTATCTAGTTTAATTTTTTTTTAGTGAGCAGAGTGACTATTGAATGAGAAACCTTTATATTGTTAAGAGTCAGAAGACAATGAATTTTTCATTTATGCCAAGGTCAATTCTGGTTAAAGGGTATGTTTTATACTGCATACAGAGGCCTGGAATTGCAAACTTTATAAAGAAACATGAAAGTCCAGAGACATAATCAATCCATCCGTCCATCCTCCCATTGCTTATACCCACTTATTCCTGGTCAGGGTAGTGAGAGGTGCTGGAGCCTATCCCAGCATGCACTGGGCCAGAGGCAGGAATTCATCCTGGAAGGTCCAGAATGAATGAAAGTACATATTAGGGAATCACAATAAAGAACATGCAGTTGAATGCTAAAGAATGCTAGCATGAATAAGGGTTACAAAAATGGAATAATTTTTTTAAAATCACGAGCAACACAAACAAGCGAGCTGGTGGTCCTTTGCTGGTGGCCCTTGATGATGACATCATCATTGCCCAACCCACCTGTGATGTGGGAAAGGTTGGAGCAAACAGCTTGCCTGTTCTTCTCTGTTGCGTGTTGCAAATCTGTTCTCCACCCTCATTGAAACATGTTCGGCACTGTCTTAATTAGAGAAGATGTCTCAAATGGAGAACGCAGAGGAGGAGGAGCCTGAGGGCGATTCTGGAAATGTCTTGCTTCGGCCTGCTTTGACCCTGGGGTTACATCCAATGGAATCGTCCTCAGAACGACGCTCTTGGAACATATTTAATAAAGGCAGCACACGGGGGAGGCAGTGTGTGTCGAATGCACAATTTGGAGAGATCTGTGGCAGAGGAGATTCCCCTTCAGAATTTAAACGCCTCTTCTTACAAATCTAGTTAGGTCTCTTAGCGGCTGTAAAAAGAATATGAGTCTTTTCCACCTTCCTGAATGGCTCGATAACCCCAAGAGAAGACAGTCATATCGAATAAAAAGTTTTCTGTTTTAATTTACTTTTAAATACTCTGCAGTTACTTCCATGAACGTTTATGAATAGTAAAAACATGAAATACATTTTTTAAAGGTGTAAATAAGGTCACGCTACAATGGCGAAATTGCAGAACTTGCATCGGAAAACCATATTCACCTGCAGGCATTCAAAATGGATAAAAACTATTTTTCTCGTACCTCCACCCTAATCCTCCACCCCCTCTTGTTTCTACATCTCACACCTGTTTCTCAAAGTAAGAAAGCTGTGGTGTTTTTTTTTTTGAAAGATGAAGGATTTTCAGAAATTGTGAATCATCTGCATTTTATGTTTGACTAAATGGGTGGAACCCGAGAATGGCATCTGTTTTAATCCAGTACATAATCCATATGAGAATGCAAGGCATAAACGAAACCAGCGTGGTGAAAATCAGCTAAAGGAAATGAAATCAGATGCAGACTTGTGGAATATGTAATGAAGGTGTGCCATTTGATTGGAGTTTTAATGAATGTGAAAATCCTTGCTTTTTCAGTTACCGATCGCCACAGTTCACTGGTCTGAAACGCCGTCAGTTGACACCGGAAATATTAAGCTTTGATAAATATTATTATCGTTTTGTCCCTTTCTTGTGAGTAATGGAGATTATTTCCTGGAACAAAACATGAAAATAAATCATTTTCCATCTGCATATGCGTTTGCTGTATAAATGAGAGTGAGGAGCTGTTTTCTTTTAGATAAATTTATCTTAGCGTTGCTAGTGTTAGAATTATAGTTAAGCTCTACTGCATACCACGGTATGGCTACATCATATCGTATCGTAGTGTAGTGTTGATGGACAAGGAGTTCAAAGGCAAAGGCTGCCTATTTGACATGCAGTCACTGAGATGTGCCACAGTTAACAGCTTCATACGTGGGTAATATTTTTATTTTTTATTATGTCCGCACCACACGTTCGTCAAAGAGACTGACATCCCTGCCGCGAAGCTGAACTCTTTCAAAGGCAAAGAAGAGTTGTACGTATGGAGATATAGATTATCCCCTGTGGAGCCCACTAGCACCTCACTTATCCCATAAACTGCTTAGTGTGATGCGAAGGTCATTGGCTGCTTTTTCTAGGGGGGGGGAGGCAGTAATGGTCTCTTTCTCGAATAATTGACCTGTAGCCTTGGCCCTTGTCAATCGGGGGCAGTCTGCCTGACCGTATTGTAATAACGGTTCCTCGTTGAGCTAAATGTGATGTGATGATATGAACGCAGGGAACGAGAGCAGGGTTTTTGTTTTTGCCCCGTGGAGTTCATTTGTTCTCTGCCTCTGGGCTAGTCTGAAAGGGTTGGATGATGTTATTCTATAGTACATCAGGGGCTCTTAAACTTTTTAATATACCCACATTAGACCCACATTAGAAATCTACTATATATACTAGCATAGCCTAGTGGACTACAGACTCCTTCCGGGACCCACCTCATACAGTCTCACGACCCATTTTGGATCCCGACCCATAATTTAAGAAACACTGTTTTGACAGATGGCAAGATGTCAGGGAGGTGCGTAATCAGGGCTAACACCTTCCTAAAAAAAGGGTCACACAGGATCTCCAAATGACTCTGTGGCCAAGGTGTGTGCAGGGAGTGGTTCAGGATGTGGTCAGGGTGTGGCCAGGGCGTGGTCAGGGCGTGTCCAGAGTGCGTCCAGGGCGTGGTCAGGGTGTGTCCAGGGCGTCATGGGTGTGTGCAGGGTGTGTGCAGGGCGGGTCCAGGGCATATCATGGGTTTGTGTAGGGCGTGTCCAGGGCGTGTGCTGTGTGCTGTACGTGTCGAGCCTCTCACCCTTGCCGTGTGGGGCGGTTGTGTGAACCGCGGACGCAGTCAGACTCAGGCCCTCTGCTTAGTGTCAGTCGGGGTGTGTGTGACGTGGCAAAGCCTCAGCAGCGCCGACGTGCCTGCTTCCGAGAAAACGGAAAGGGCCGGAAGAATTTTATTTTTCCACACAAGCGACGACTGAAAATAAACAGCACCGGCACCAGAGACCAAGCGCCGGGAAGAACTCAACACCCTCTCCCTCCGCCCGGCTCCACCACAAATAAAATCGTGTTGTGCGAGCGTGTATTTCTGTAATAAATGTGTTCGTGGAGCAGAACCGGCCGCAGAAGTACATTTGATTGTGGGGGAAAAAAAAAACCAAAAAAAACTTCAGTTAAGAATTCAGCTGCCTCGCTGAAGTGTTAGATTGCTATTGCAGATTTTATATTTGGTTTTGACAAAGACAAAAGAGCAATGCTTAACACAATAACTTAAAGAAAGAGTAAAATAATAAAAGCTTATGAAACAGTTCAAGCTCGCTGAGTCACCCGCTGGTTTTTATTTATTTATTTATTAATTTTTTTCTTCTGGTACAGAACAGAATCAATGGCCTGGTACCCTGGGGCAGAGATGGATGTATTTTGTCATGAATATTTACGCATGTTCACAGCTGTACTCTGACCAGTAGCACCCTCAGCGTTGATTAGGATGATGCAGGGCCCGGGCCCCAGCTGGCCAGGAGCTAGGAGCCTCTAAGGAGCATTCTGGAATCTGGGGGCGGGGCTTATTTATGTGGGCGGCGCTGATGACACGCGCCCCGCCCAATCAGTCTCCTCCAGCCTCTGTGCCCTGATGACACGGCCCCTGTGGGACGTCGCCGGGGGGGAGGGGCGGACTGTTCATCCGACGGCAGAAATCAACGCCGAGCAGTAATTTCAGAGCTGGCACCTGTGCCATCCCTGGGCGCCACCGCTCGCCTCGTTCTGCTCTGACCTGTCGTTGGCGCGCTGTCAGGGGGGGTAACGTGATATAATAATGTGTGTGTGAAGAGGCAGGAGGCTTAGCCGGGAGTATTAACTGCCACAGGATCTCTACTGGTAATTCAGGGGAGGGCACAAGTGCTGTAAGCCTTCACGCACGCTATCATTAGGTCCTATTCTTGAGGCTTTGCAGATCCAAATCACACCTTGACACACTGAAAGTATTACCTGTGCCTCTGTGACTTGATCCTTCTGAATGTAACCCAGGCATGGCGTAAAGGGCACCTAGAGATGCAGTCCTATTGTAGTAGCTTGTTCTTTCTCACTGTGGCTGAAATGTCCAGATTCAGACCAGCGGTATAATATTTTGGTATGGAATTGGCATTGATTTTGGTCTTTGATTGGCTAGTACGAGTCCAGTATTAATAGCCACACAGTAGTCCCACCCGCTTCGGGGTTCACAAAGCTTCACTACCGCATCCCTGCATTCTGTGGAATCTCGAGAAGTGAATTCTCTCCGGCAAACTTTCCCTGACCTGACCTGATCCTTACAGAGTTGTCTTTGTTTCCCGGAGCAGCGATAATGGGGAAGTTGCCGTGGGTCTTCCATCGGACATCCGTCCATTTCCGCCAGCGCTGACTGAGTTTGTCTTTGAGACCTTTTTCGCCTCCAGGATGATCCAGATTGGGCGCGTGGTCTAATGAGGGAGGCCTTGCAGCTCCAGTGTTGGGGTGGGGGGGGGGTGGGGGGGTGGGGGGGTGGGGGATGAGCAGTGAAAGGCCAACATCGAGCTCTCAGGCCTTTCAATAGGTTACGGGGCCACGAGAGCCCCTGCATAATTTACTGCATTATTTATTAATTCGGCTGTCAGGCTCGTCCCATCCGTTCGTGCATAATGCATGACCTTCATTTGCCCTACTCATGCCCTTGTCTCTCTGATGATATATTGATCTTCCGGTGTTTATGGGGAACTGTGGGTTGGGAGCGTCGCAGAATAAACCAACCACCAGGCTCTCTGAAATTAAAAAAACAAAAAAAAAAACTATGGAACAATGCTAAAGGCCAGTTCATCGATTTTTAACGTTGGAGTGTGGAGCGTGGAACCAGCCCCACAGCCTCGATGGAGTCAGTGAATCGAATCTGGATTATCTCTGTGTTTGCAAAACGGTCTCTGGATGGATCTCCAGCTTTTAATTATGTTTGGTGCAGTCAGCTCAACTTTTGAGTTGGAACGAGTTGCATTTCCGGGTTTGTTTCTGTAAAAGTATCACGGTTGTATAGTGCATATGTGCATTTGTGATTATTGCCCTCAGTGTGTTTAATGGGTCCATTGGACCTGACGTGTGAGCAAGGTTTTCTTGGACTACCTGCAGTTCTTTGTGATGAAATCCCCCTTTTTACCAGTTGAATAGCAGTGTATACACGAATGCTTGTTTTGGGAAAAGAATACTACGGTGCCTGTATCCCCAGCCTGATTAATAATTAGTATTTAATGATTGACACACAGGCTTGACTGGAAATTTCCTAGAAGTTGGCAAAATAATTCCCTTTGATGGCAGGTGACAGAGGCAATTTGAAACTTGCAGTGACAACGTTTTGTGACAGTTGTGGTCCAGAATAAATATGGGACAGAACATAAGTCCTGCAATGCTCAGAAACAAGCCCAACTCATCTCCTTCTGTCAATATAGCATTGCAAAATAACCCAGCGCTCATAGCTGGCGTCACCTGTTTTTCCTAAAAGCATGTGACCCTCTGGGATTTAAACTTGCAATACCATCAATATCCTCATGGCGTCTCCATGAGCCCCGGATTACCTGACAATATTACCATTAGTGGTTAATTGTGACCCTCGTAAAGGTCATTCTTTCTCACATGGATAGGACGAAAAGTGGACACGGATGGGATATCAAACAAAAACAGGTCACCGATGGACCAAGTGCAGCAGTGTCTGCCTTGTACACTGCATACAGGTCAATGCAGCACAATTCCACACAGTTTGCATTTTATCTATGCACAAGGTACATGCACACAAAGGAACGGTAGGCGGAGGCGGACACAGTACAATAAAAAAAAAATTCAACTACAGTCTTGGTGTATGGAAACCATCAAAAAGGGTGAAATCAACTGTCGGCAGTACACAAGAGAACGTTGAGAGATGGATAGACGTCGTCCGCAGTTTGACTGATGGGTTTTTGTGTGCAGACATTCCATGGTCAAGGTCATTCTGAGGCAGCTTTGGCAACATGCATGTTGAACGACTGAACAGTGAAGAAATTAAAACCAAACACCGGCTCAGCAGACACACGGCACCGTCAAAGTAAATATCCGACGTGTCAAAACAATCGAGGAAGTCGCCGAGAAACTGAAAATGCACCACAACCCCGGCGTTCTCCAAAAGAAAGCACATTTCTTTCAGCCTGTGCTCGAATTCCTCAAGGCCGTTAGGGTATTTGACCTCAATTAAGTGTGCACACTCGACTCTCAGAACTCCCCGCGGGCTCGATTCCAGGGTTCGACGAGAACCGTTCTTCCAAACTTGTCAATTACAAAATTACTCGCGCAGGAAAACGGCGCTGTGATGACGCAGTGGGAGGTCTGGGACAGACGGGAAAACCTTTCCAAGTATCGAACAGGGAGCAAAACGGTATTTGTTGATTCCGCCCTACTCAAAATCGTCCATTACTGAAAAGGCCAAATTGATCCAATCAGCATAGCCCCATGGCGATACTTTTTCTCGGATAACCGTAATATCAAATTCGTGGAATTTGTTTTGGTATCAGTTGCTCAAATCACTGTGGGAAAGTGTAATGCAATTAAATATGTAATCTTGAAAAAGCTTCTTTTTTTTGACTGATTTAAGTGCAATATTAGATAGCAGCTGCTTTGAAATGGATCCAGTTATTTGGGCGGCGTCCTCATCGCCGCTTGCAGGACAGGCTCATAGCTCAGGCCGTCTGAAAGAATGTGGGCCTCGCAAAGCTTTGGCGCGGGCCCCGAAGATTCGTCAGAAACGATTCCTTGTCCTTGAGGATTTTATTTTCTTGTTTTCCTTCTTCCCTCCGACAAATGAAATGACCTACTTTACACACGATACGTCAGCCTGTTTTAAAGACGACAGGGTGGTTCTTTTCTTCCTTTCTTTTTTAAAATATCCGATGGCCTTGTACTAGCACATATTATTATTTTTTTTTTGCTCCAGTAATTTATTGTCAGTTCAGCGAACCCCACAAGGAAGAATAAAGACACTTTCACTTATTGAGACGTGTCTGAGTTTGGCCGACACGCGTTGTCACAAACGAGAACAGCGGCGAGCTGTTCGACACGCGATCCTTCGCCTCACTCTGCTCCGCTGTGCCCAGTGCCACAAACATAGCTGCCAGCATTTCCGGAAATTCCTGTTCCATTTCCTGCACTTGTGAACAGAAGCCACGGTCACACACACACACACACACACACACACACACACACACACACACACACACACACACAATCGCCCTTCGGACGTCTCTTAACCAGAGCGATCCTGTCATGAGCCAACCCCTGCTCAAAGACAACGAAGGCTGCAGAACACGGGTGTGTTTTCCATACAACGTTTAACACACACACACACACACACACAAATGCGGCTACAATCACCAATTTCTGACAGATACTTTGAAAACGGAGATGGCTTCGAAGATCCCCAGACAGTGATCAAATTAGCTGTTTTTCCGCCTCGCATTGGCTTGTCTCTGCATGAATGCCCATCTGTCTGTCTCCAGCGAGGGAACATTTTACTGTCCTACGGACATTTTTCATGGGTTATAATTGCCTGCAGTGTTGAAGCTGGTTTTTTTTTTTTAACAAAAAAAAAAAAAAAAAAACACCCTGCTTCCAACGGTATAATCACAGGCGCATAGACCCTTCGGCTTCAGCCAGCCACTGTGAGTCTCTCTGCTGATTCACATCTGATCTCCGCTGAGGGGATTTCCCCCTGGAGTGCACTGAAGTCACCGCTACATGTTTTTCTGTGGGGACTGCTGGGAAATAATTTTGAGGGACTGTGATTGAGGGACATTTTAAAGTGGATTTTTTTAGGTGACAGGGGTGGCTGAGATTGCATGTATAATGTACTGGCAGAACTCAAGTAGTGACTAGATGTACAACAACAGCCAACTGCTCGGTGTGATTAGAACCCATGACCTTCAGGGAACATGTCAGTTGTTCCAGTTTCACGCATCTGGATGTCTCCGCGTACTCCTGATTGGTTGGTTTGGTATGACCACAGGGGCCGGCAGCAGCCACCGTGACCTTTATAGCTCCGCCTCCGGTCCCGATTGGAGGGCAATGCCCTCCTCGATCAATTGTGACATCAGCAAGTGATTTTGCCTGTGTGTGTGGGATGGGGGGGAGGGGTCACTGTGCTGAATTGGGTCTGTCTGTGTGACAAAGAACAACCTTGGATCCAAGCTGTGGGCAGCTACGCTATAGCTGAATGAAGAGAGAGAGAAAATTGAAATTTTGTGCTTACAGTATAGATAAGTGAAGCTACAGAAGTAGAAGTAATATTATAATCTGAAATATTAATTGGTCTGTAGCACCACTACTGTTATTACAACCACCCCCAGCATTAATAAAAAATATTACAAATTCTAACTAGAATATTGTATTCTAATTAATACATTAATATCACAATACCTTCTGTTATGAAAGCAGATTTATATGAACATGGGTAGAAGAGATTAAATTCTGTTTGCGATATGGAGCTGGCCATACAGCATGAATATCTGTGATACTAATTGAAGCTTATTAAATGAGCTTCAGACACAGGTCATAACTTGCGCTCATCTCTCGTACGTCCGGGTCAACGTTTCGTTCAGTTGGCCTTTTCAATTCTTTTCGTTGCCTAGCAACCACCGGATATCTGGGAGGGGGGGGGGGGGATCATGACACATTAATGTGGTTAATTAAAGAGCGCTTGATTTGCAAATCACTCCTGCATTAAACAGCCCGTCTTCCCGATTTGCGGCGCCGAGGCTGCGCCAAATCGTCAGCCTGTAAATCGTCCAAGGGCAAAGGGGGATTGGAGCAAGTCAAAGGGCCCTTGGGGAGGCAGGGGATAAATATGTGTCCAGGAGCCGGGGGCCAAAGCAAAGCCGTGTATCACGCCCAGGTGACGAGAACAGTTTCTGAGGCGCACGTGCACTCACTTAAAGGGGTTAAAGGTCAAGGAAACTATGCATTAGGGGCTGAACTCCTGCAGAAAACCCACTTTTTTTTTTTTTTTTTTTTTACAGCTCCGCATGTTCTGTTACTGCCACAATACATTAGAGAAACGCAACGTCTCGGAATAAAGCTTTCAGCATTGAATGCCAACATTGTATGTTTGTTAAATCAGAGAAATCCATCGGTTATTCTTTCCCTTTCTACAGAACGGTTAATCTACAGCCTCAGTCCCTCCCTGGCCCATTATAATGATTCATTTAGTGGGTGTTAAAGTAAAAAGGATTCCCGCCTGAAAGGCCAATAGCACTCTTTTAACAAAGATTTATCTCGGGAATCAATTTTAATTTTCTAGAAGTCTTTTTCCTAAGTAAAAAGAAATAAGAAGACTTATTTCTAAAAAATGAGTGGTACTATCTACTATTTTAATTTCCATCTGTGACTGCACACCCTATTTGTGAAACGTTGGTAAAAAAAAAAGAAAAAGAAAAGTACAGTCATCTTGTTGACAGGATGTCCCTCTGGGATCCTTCTGTGATGTCACAGCTGTGACTGTTCTGTGTGTGCCACGCGTTGGCTTGCTGACAGCTTTCTGAACTATAAACACCAAAAATAGAACAAGTTTAAAAGGGGGGTTGTATTTTATGTGCACTTTTTGTTCCTCACATTATATCAGTCTTATATCAACGATTTCAGAGCTGCATTGTCATTCCAAGCAGTCTGGGAGTTGTGTCATTCAATCTGAACTATCAGAGCTGTGTTATTAAGTTTCCATTATCAGAGCTGTGTCATTCAGTCTCCATTATCAGAGCTGTGTCATTCAGTCTCCATTATCAGAGCTGTGTCATTCAGTCTCCATTATCAGTGCTGTGTCATTCAGTCTCCATTATCAGTGCTGTGTCATTCAGTCTCCATTATCAGAACTGTGTCATTCGGTCTCCATTATCAGAACTGTGTCATTCGGTCTCCATTATAAGTGCTGTGTCATTCAGTCTCCATTATCAGAACTGTGTCATTCAGTCTCCATTATCAGTGCTGTGTCATTCAGTCTCCATTATCAGTGCTGTGTCATTCAGTCTCCATTATCAGAGCTGTGTCATTCAGTCTCCATTATCAGAACTGTGTCATTCAGTCTCCATTATCAGAACTGTGTCATTCAGTCTCCATTATCAGTGCTGTGTCATTCAGTCTCCATTATCAGTGCTGTGTCATTCAGTCTCCATTATCAGTGCTGTGTCATTCAGTCTCCATTATCAGTGCTGTGTCATCCATGTTGTTATAGCATCCCTCCCCAGAGGGATAGGTGTCAGTAGCCTTGGCAACAGCCAAAGAAATCTCCACATAATTCCAGCATCCTGCAGTGGGGTCAGTACTGCCATGTGCCGTGTCACCAGGGTGATTACAGTCGAACATTTTAACTGGTATTCAGAAAAGCAAAACTTATATGCCACCAGCATGTTTTTCTCTGCATGGTCCTATGTGTAATAATCAGAAACTAGCCACTAAAAAAACGGGGAATGATTCCTGTTTATTAATAAGGTTTTGCCCTTTTAAATGTCCCAGAATTCATAATTCTCAGAATGCTGACCATGTTTCCACCCATAAAAAAATATGTCTGGAAAAGTAAAACAGAAAGCAGAATTCCTGGGATCTGCTTTGGCTTAGCTTTCTGACCATCTTAACCGCAGTAAGAGGCTTTTTTTTTGGAGAGAGAACAGCCGAAAATTCCTTTCTGTCAATGACTTATAAAATAAAACCCTTTTTGCTGGTTTTGTGCACTAGGGTTTATTCATGTTAAGAATACAATTAAAGAAAGAGATGCCTACATGGGGTTCTTATTTAATAATGAATTTTGTTTTTTCTCTCTGAAGATTGTGTGTCCGTGTTTGTGTTTTTGCTACATTTGGAAAACACTCTGACATTCCTGGAGATTTTAGCCTCGGTGCATGTGTGAGAGAGGAGTAGGCAGTGCTGAGCTGTTTCAGTAATCCTTCAGCGCACACGCACACGCACGCACACACACACACACTGACACACACCCACCCACCCTCAGTCCCGCCCCTGCCGTGTGATTGGTCGGGCTGACAGCATGCAGCCCACAGCGCCTGAAGTCAGCTCCCATTCGGAAAGGGAAAAGAGGGGCGGAGCTCTGTGCTCTGCCGGGTGTCGATAGGCTGGGGAGGGGAGGGTTAGGTGCCAGACGCTTTGCCACGAGATGCCGTGACACTGTGGTCAGGGATGAACAGATAAACGCTCAAAGTTATCTGACTTGCTTTCAGGGGTCTGCCTAGACGCACCGGACGCTCTTATTTAGGGCGAAGCTGTCATTTTAACTTTTATTTTTTTTCCCCCCCTCTGGCATTAATGGATAATGGGAGTTTAACCATGTGGCAGGTAAGGGAGGGGATCTTTTCACGGTCCGTTGGTGCTGAGGTGATCTTTCTCTCACAGGTTTTTTTTTCTTTTTTTCTTTCCACCGTGTGATTTCCTATTTTGCCAGTGCAGTCCCGATTTCCGTCTCAGCGACGGTGACCAAGCTGTTCTGTTTCACAGAGTAATTCTGTAAAAACGGTTGAAGTGCACATGAGCTCAGATGGATCATTTGTTTATTTGCTGCATGTAAATAGTGTGTTGTGCTGTACATTTTTAAAAGAAAGCATGTGGTATTGTTAAGATTTAAAATTTTATTTGAAGATACTAACTCTTTTTGAAGAGACGTATAAATTTGGCTGTTCTCAGCCCAAGAGAGATGTTCTACTTCTCTGTCAGCTCCTGTGATTTCTCTGGATAACCAGTGAAACCTTTGCCAGACGCAGTGAGCATAATTGAGGAGAACTGTTCCCAGTTGCGCAATGTGGTAGCAATGACAATATCTTGTTGTTCAGTGTCTGGATACTGACCTGAACATTTTTTTTTATTTTTTTATTTTTTATTTTTTTATCTGGCCTAATTGTGAGTTTGTGCAGTGTTGTTGTGATCTGAGACTCTCTCATAGTGAGCCATTGTTTCTCTTTTTGGCGTGTTGCGTGTCTGTGAAGTGACTCTGAAGTTGAGATCACGTTTTACTCTGCAGTGAACGGTGAAAGCTATCAGCTGAATGACTGAAGCACAAGGCTGGGTTGCCCTGCTTGTCGTTTCCAGTTTTAGGGAGATCTCGGCTCGTCGCAGTCCGTAAACCAGCTGATGAAGTCCCGTGGCAGTTTCCCAGTCTGATGTACCTGACGGCTCGCTATAATCTGAACATGCCGGCACTTATGAGCACTTTGAGCACAGGGACATGAAGCTCCACTTAAAGCTCGAGAGTTTTCAAGCTGCTAATTCATCGTTCATGTAATAGAACCTGTGCAGTCAGCTGAATTTACACAATGCTAAGTTTACATTATGTACAGACCTGTTGTGTTGTGTAAACTTTACGAGATTAAAGTACACTTTAAGTGTGGTCGTGCACAAGCTGCACACATATAACTAAGCACTTGTGGACCTGATGTCATTAGAAAATCCTGTTTATTTGGCCTGGGGGGGTTGGTGGGGAACAAGAATTTGACAGACTTCTTGGATGCAGTGACTGTTATAATAATCGGGGTAGGGGGCTGTTCTGTGGTTACATAGGCTGTTATCGTAGCCTGCAAGTTGTTATTGTAACTATATATAGTGGTTATCATTAACGTTAAAGGAGTGGCTTCTTCACAGTTCTCTGGTGACTGAGTGTTTAGGTGAATGAATGGCAAATTAAGAGCCAAACCTGCCCACGGTCTCGCCCTAATGGTTTATCTGTTAATTTTTAACTGGCTATTTCCCAAAGGGAGAACTCGGCCAAAAAAACTTTCTTTGATCGCTTGTCTGGTAAAATACACACGCCGGGGTCGTCATGGCAACCGTTTGCTGTTGGATTGTGGGAGAAGGGAAGGGTTGAGACACGAGACAATGAGCGAGTTGTTGTTGAGATTCGGCTCCTCTTCGAAATGAAGGTGAGGGTGTTGGCAAGGCCTGCTGGGTCTGTGTCATTCGCTCAGACAGCGCCTGTAGAGAAGTGCATTGTGGGTTTTATTTTTTTTTCATGTCACGTGACAAGCATATAGCACGTTTCCCTTAGACTGCAGTCCTTCCGGCAGATTTAATTGGCACAGCGTTCATTAATCAAGAGGACAAAAGACAAAAGTTAAGAGAATTTGAATTATTCTGCCAGGATAATACTTCTGCGGCTATTCAATCTTCTGGTAGATATAGATACTTAATCAATTGCGGCGACAAAGCCATTCTTCATGGTGCAGAACTGATAAGAGGTGCTGATCATCATCGGCACTTAAATACACTGCACGCACTATTCTGTCCATGCCTTCTTTTTAAAGGAGTTTGCATATCTGCCTCTAGAGGTCGCTCTCAAAGCGGTTTTAGGAGTTCCTGCCAGATCCTGTCCAGTCTGTCTGTGGGGCTTCTGAGAAATAAGCTGAGAAAAATAACACAAGCCAAGACACTGCGGTTTCTGAAGTATGTAAGAATGTACATTTCTTTTAAATGTATCATTCAGAGTCTCTACACACTGGGTAACATAATTACGTATATAAAAGCAGAAAAAAAGGCATTTAATAAATAACATGCAGGTCAGTACATACGTCATGTGTGCTATGTTTCCTGCAGGTAGACTCAGCTCCTCATTAGTTCCCATCTGCCTTTGTTGGGGCAGAAACTACAAAATTCCCCTTCTTTTGTGTGCTGTTTGTATCCCTCCGGCCCAGTTTGGATGTGATCAACAGGATGAGTCAAACCCGGGATCAGTTCCAGAACGCGTTCAGCGCTGAGCGTTTAGACCGGTGCCACAGCCCTGTGTGTTCAGCGATGAGGATTTAGATCTGAGCTACAGGCCTGCGTGTTCAGCGCTGAGCATTTAGACCTGAGCTACAGGCCTGCGTGTTCAGCGCTGAGCATTTAGACCTGAGCTACAAGCCTGTGTGTTCAGCGCTGAGCATTTAGACCTGAGCTACAGGCCTGCGTGTTCAATGCTGAGCATTTAGACCTGAGCTACAAGCCTGGTGTTCAGCGCTGAGCATTTAGACCTGAGCTACAAGCCTGTGTGTTCAGCGCTGAGCATTTAGACCTGAGCTACAGGCCTGCGTGTTCAGTGCTGAGCATTTAGACCTGAGCTACAGGCCTGTGTGTTCAGTGCTGAGCTGCAGGCCTCTGTGTTCAGTGCTGAGCATTTAGACCTGAGCTACAGGCCTGCGTGTTCAGTGCTGAGCATTTAGACCTGAGCTACAGGCCTGCGTGTTCAGTGCTGAGCATTTAGACCTGAGCTACAGGACTGTGTGTTCAGCACTGAGCATTTAGACCTGAGCTACAGGCCTGTGTGTTCAGTGCTGAGCTACAGGTCTGTGTGTTCAGTGCTGAGCATTTAGACCTGAGCTACAGGCCTGCGTGTTCAGTGCTGAGCATTTAGACCTGAGCTACAGGCCTGTGTGTTCAGTGCTGAGCTACAGGTCTGTGTGTTCAGTGCTGAGCATTTAGGCCTGAGCTACAGGCCTGTGTGTTCAGTGCTGAGCATTTAGGCCTGAGCTACAGGCCTGAGCTGTTAGACCTGAGCTACAGGTACTGTGTGTTCAGCTGAGCATTTAGGCCTGAGCTGCAGGCCTCGTGTGTTCAGTGCTGAGCTACAGGTCTGTGTGTTCAGTGCTGAGCATTTAGGCCTGAGCTACAGGCCTGTGCATGTGAGCATTTCAGACCTGAGCTCAGGCTGGGTGCTCAGTCCCCTGAGCACAGTTTTCTTTTTTGTTGAGCATTTAGGCCTGAGCTACAGGTCTGTGTGTTCAGTGCTGAGCATTTAGGCCTGAGCTGCAGGCCTGCGTGTTCAGTGCTGAGCTACAGGTCTGTGTGTTCAGTGCTGAGCATTTAGGCCTGAGCTACAGGCCTGTGCCACTGTGGACGTTTCAGGCCGAAGGCTTCAGGGGAAATGCGGTAGCTCTGGGGTCGCCGTGGAGACGAAGCACTTTTTTTATTTTCTTTTATTTTTTTAAAGCAGATGTCACCGGCAGGGGCACAGAGAGGAAGCGGGTGTGCTGGTGTTGATTACCGCCGTGGGACTTTCTCTGCTGGAAAAGCCGCTGTCGGGGTTTTGGGTCAGCGACCGGCACTCTCTGAGCGCGGAAACGTCCTCCCGTCCCGATGAGTTCCTCTCATCTGACCCGGCGGGTCCGCCTCGCCCTGACCTTCCTGCCCCTCTCTCGCATCCAGACTTCCCGCGCGTGGCTGCTGCTGCTGCTGCTGCTGCACGTCCTGTGCCACGCGGCGCTGCTTCCTGTTACGCTGTTTCTCCTTCGCCGACCACCAGTGGAGCGGGACACACCGATGCGCTCTCCGGCTCCCGCACGGAACACTGCGGAGCTTCCAGGCAACCGTTCCCTCTCTGCAGTGCTGCGGTGCCCCAAACTCACCCTGCGCTGGCACAAACTGGCACGTCAATACAGAGGGATGTGGCGTCCCTCACCCGCCCCTCCACCAGCACAGTGTCCAGCGGGAGATCATTTCATGCTCACCTCAAGTTCGCGGCCCGCCAACCCGCTAAACGCCCTGTCCCCGCGTGGAGCGAGCGGGGCGGTGGGGGTGGGGGGGGGGGGGGGCACCTGGCGGCTCCTCTCCTAACTGCTGCACACGTCTCTGAGCACGCTCAGTGGAATGCGACAGAGCAGAACATGTTTCTGAGCGAAAGAGAGACTGCTCATGGTTCTGCTATGTGTTCGTCTGCTCCTGTTTATTTTATTTAGTGTTGCAGTATTGCATCATTCTGTGGGTGGGCAAGAGTGACAGGTAACCGCACGCACACGCACACGCACACGCACATACACACACACATATACACATACACACACTCACACACAAACAAACACACACGCACACGCACACACACAGACTCACGAAACACACAGAGCCACACAATCACCATACACAGCACACACACACACGACACACGAAATCACACACATCACACATGCACACACACACTCACACACAAACAAACACACACGCACACACACACACACAGACTCACAGAAACACTCACGAAACCCCAAATCAGCACTCACACACACACTACACACACACACACACTCGCACACAAACAAACACACACACACAGAATCACACAAACACAAACAGAGACTCACACAATCAGACACGAACACACACACGCACACTCACACACAGACACACACACAGGTCAGAATCAGCACGGTGCAGAGCAGTCACTCAGCAGCAGCCGTGGTGCAGATTTTACAGATTAGGGTCTAATCGCCTGCCTCATGCCAGAGTCACAAATGAGCTGCAAATCACATTAGGCTAATGAGCCCTGCTGGATCAGTCTGAGTCCTGCCAGTCTCACTACCACAGAAGAGGGAAGAACATGCACGTTTCTGATTGGTTGCAGACTAGCTGACGAATGAACAGGGATGAACTGTGACATTTTTGATTGGCCACAGACTCACTGATGAAAGAAGAGGGATGAACATAGGTGTTTTTGATTGGTCACAGACTCGCTGATGAAAGAAGAGGGACGAACATGGACGTTTTTGATTGGTCATGGACTCACTGATGGATGAACAGGGATGAACATGGATGTTTTTGATTGGTCACAGACTCGCTGATGAAAGAAGAGGGACGAACATGGACGTTTTTGATTGGTCATGGACTCACTGATGGATGAACAGGGATGAACATGGATGTTTTTGATTGGTCACAGACTCTGATGAAAGAAGAGGGATGAACATGGACGTGTTTGGTCACAGACTCGTTGATGAAGGAACAGGGACATACATAGACGTTTTTGGATTGGTCACAGACTCGCTGATGAATGAACACGGACGAACATGGACGTTTTTGATTGGTCACAGATTCACAGACTGAATAGGAGGGACAAACATGGATGTTTTTGATTGGTCACACCGTCACAGACTCGTTGATGAAAGAAGAGGGATGAACATGGATGTTTTTGATTGTCAGCTCTGATGAAGCAGGAGACTGGTTTGATGTCCAGACTGCCGAGGAGAGACACACGGATAAATGGACGTCAGCCCGGAGAAGAGGAGGGAAAGGAGAGAAGGACGTAGGACGTAGAAGGCTGTAATGACGCTGAAGTGGATCCGTTTCATCGTTACAGATGATAATAGGCTGTGGCACGTCGTAAGATGACATCAGTCAGTCTGGAGAACTGAAGGCTGTGGTCTCCTGGGTCAGCTCTTTGCATAAGATGACCGTTTTACGGACATCGCTGTCAAAACAAAGGCTAACGTTGAAATCATCCTGTCGGTGTCGATTAAATTCTCTGTCAAGCCTGGCAGACTAAAAACAGGGGCAGGGGTAAGGTCACAGAAGGACTAGCGGTTTATAAACGCAGCCAAAGTTTTTTTCAAACTGTAACCCTCTCACCTATAGGAGAATGCCGTGAGGTCAAAGGTCAGGGGGCATCAAGGGAATTTTGTTTCGTCACAGACCAAGAAACAAACCCAAAAGACCGTGAAACAATATGCAGGTGGTGTCAGGGGTTAACGCCTAGCATGTGGTGTGGCTGGCAGTGACGGGCGTGGTATGGTATTTTCACCATGTTTTATGGCAATATGGGCTGCATTGAGCAGAAAATAATTTATTTAGTGCCATTTAAGCCTCACTTTTACTGTTTGTGGGACACCCTTTGTAATACTCAATTACATTTTCATAAATAAAAAAGCTATATGTAAATGACTCAGATTGTTTGCCATATTCATTTGTAAAAATGAATCCACCAAAATGTTTTTGTCTCCATCTCATCAGACGAGTAACTAGTGTATATGCAACGTGTATTATTATCAGATCAGTACGAGTATCGAACATCGTAAGGACTGCAGATATTTTTCGTTTGAAAGGAGGGCGTTTGCGTCGAGTCTGTGAGTCTTCGTTTAATTTTTTCCCAGAGAGACGAAAGCCTATGATTCAGAACCAATGCCTGGGCTGTGCGAACCGTTCCACTGCTCCCTGTGTGTAGCACTGTGTTTTCAGTGTTTGTTTATACATTGCACCGTATTACAAGGCAGTGGATTTGGAGATTCCTGCGACGTGAGTCACGTGTTTGTCCTGGCACATTTTCGCTGTTCGCGCCGTAATCAGGAATATCGCAGATTTGGAATGTGCGAACGAAGCGCGATTTAGGGTTTCTCAGGTCGGGGGTCGGGCCAGATTAAAGGCTCAGATCTACATGCAATCAAACCGCAGTGCGCGTTGTCCTTTGTTCTGACTTAATCTGGGACGAATTAAATTTTTTTTTGTCAGGAATGCAACTTCTCGCGCAGCTCATTTCAGTGCAGAGGCGACATGCTGTAGCAGGAGTGGGGAAATGCTGAATATTCACAGCCTGGTTTGGTTATTTGCCGTTTTGGGAAAAAGCAGATTGACGTTGTTCCGCTGCGTCTTCCTGAGGCCTATACTGAACCTTCAGACTTTTTCACAGCTCCAGACAGCCCACTTCCTCAATCCCCAACTTATGTGTGTGTGAGTGTGTGTGTGTGTTTATGTGTTTGTGTGCATATGAGTGTAAGTGTGTGTGTGTGTGCATGCATGTGAGTGTGTATGTGTGTGTTTATGTGTTTGTGCACGTGTGTGTGCGCGTGTATGTGTGTGAGGGTGTGTTTATGTGTTAGTGTACATGTGAGTGTGTGTGTTTGTGTGCTTGTGTGTTTTTTTTTGACGTGTGTTTGTGCGTGTGTGTGTGTTTGTGTTTTTATGTGTATGTGTTGTGTACATGTGAGTGTGTATGTGTTCGCGTGCACGTGTGTTTGTGTCGCGTATGTGTGAGTGTGTGTGTTTGTGCGTGTGCGTGTGTTTGTGTGTTTATGTGTGTGTGTGTGTGTTTGTGTGTTTATGTGTTTGTTTGTGTGTTTGTGCGTTTATGTGTTTGCGTTGTGTGCATGTGAGTGCGTGTGTGTTTGCATGCACGTGTGTTTGTGTTGCGTACGTGTGAGCGCGTGTGTTTGGGCGTGTGCGCGCGCGCGTGCGTGTGTGTCTCTGTCCTTGTGTTTATCTTTTCCCCCGTGCGTTCGTGTGGATTATGGCCGCTGTCAGCCTCCCGAGGCTTGTGAAGTCATCACGTCGCGGTAAAAGTGACAGCGGTCGCTCTGCCGTGCGTACGCCCTGACGCCCTGCCGCGCGGTCGCCCGGGCGGTCTGAATACGAAAGGGCGCGCGCTGATCGCGGAGCGCTACGCTAATGCGCTTGACCCACTTTCGGCGCCCCGCTCCACGCAACGCCAGCTTCGCTCGTGTCAAAAATGTGGCCTGGATGCGGGACCGGGGCCTCCGTTCTGTGCAATACGCGCTCTCCTCTCCTCTCCTCTCCTCTCCTCGACTCTTCTTCTTCTTCTTCCCCCAGGTCCCGATCTCTCCCGCGTGGTGCGGGGTGGTTTTTTTAAATAGATCACATCTCACATCGCGTTCGTTGTCTTTAACGTTTTCCTGGAGATCAGATATCCGTCACGTCGCGACGTCGAACTGCTCACTTCGCAGTTTAACCGCCTGACGTGTTCACAGAGTGGCTTCGCAGTTTAACCGCCTGACGCGTTCACAGAGTGGCCGCGAGGGATTCGAAAGCTTGTGCTCGGGAGTCGGAAACTAAAATAACCGGAGATTAAATTTTGAACGAGTGGCCGTGTGCAGTTCTATCCTCTCCTCTCCGCTGGATCGTGTCAGTTTGCTCAGTGCTTGCCTCACACTCTGCGGACTCTGTGTGGAGCTGTCCACTTCTTTCTGGTTCCTTGTGCAACCCTTGTGCTTTTCTGCACCGGGCGGTTCGCTGTATATTTCCTACCTTAATGGAACCTTCACATTTCCTCGCTTCTTTTTATACATTTATATCCGTCTCTGACGTAAAGGCATTTTCCGGACCCTCTTTAGGGGGAAGAGTTTTTGAATAATTGAACAGGTTAACCGCGGGCTTCGGTGAGAGGGAGGAAAGCAATGCGACCTCTACCACCTGTGATTAATTAAATATTAATTCAGTTCCCCTGCATAGGACCTTAAAAAAAGAAAAACAGGAGTTGGAAAGAGTCTGTAGTGCTGAGACTGCCGTTACCTATAGTCCGACAGACAAGAGTACGTGCAGTTGGGGCATATTCTCCATTAATTCATTTGAACACATCCTCAGTCTTTAACGATGGGGGTGTCCAGTCTTATTCAAAAAGAGCTGGTGTGGGTGCAGGCTTTTGCTTTAGCCCAGCACTACAACACCTGATTTAACTATTTAACCAATCACGGTCTTCATTCAAGGCCTGGATAAGTAGAATCGGGTGTTGTAGTGTTGAGCTAAAACAAAAAAACCTGCACCCACACCGGCCCTTTTTCGGATAAGATAGGACACCCCTGATTTACAGCATACATTTTCCCCCTCCAAAGTGATAATTAAGTTTCCTTGCAAAGATAAAAATGAAATGAGCCCAATCAGGACATGGCTGATTGAGAGAGAGAGAGAGCGAGGGCATTAAATGCAGCATACACATGCTGAGGTGGTTTGGAGAATGCCTGATGTGAGTTTGGTGATGCGCTGAGTTGGTGATGCGCTGGATTGGGATGTGAGTTTGGTGATGCGCTGGGTTGGGATGTGAGTTTGGTGATGCGCTGGGTTGGGATGTGCATGGTGATGTGCTGGGTTGGGATGTGAGTTTGGTGATGCGCTGGGTTGGGATGTGAGTTTGATGATGCGCTGGGTTGTTGATGCGCTGGGTTGGGATGTGAGTTTGGTGATGCGCTGGGTTGGGATGTGAGTTTGGTGATGCGCTGGGTTGGGATGTGAGTTTGATGATGCGCTGGGTTGGTGATGCGCTGGGTTGGGATGTGAGTTTGGTGATGCGCTGGGTTGGGATGTGAGTTTGATGATGCGCTGGGTTGGGATGTGATCGATGATGCGCCGGACGTGAGGCTGGTCTGCGATTCGCCGCGTGCCTGCAGATCGTTTGCTCCTGCGGTCGGGGGTGACTGCGCCCCTGCATGTAAACAGAGGGGAGGAGGCATTAATGCAGCGATTTTTGGGGACTGAAGAGAATGAGAACGTGCCCTGACTGGCTGATACCCCCCGCCCCCCCCCTCCCCCCCACCCCTGCGGAGTGCCTCTGCGGGACGGGCCAGCCCAGACCCTGCCTAACGAGGGCTCGTTAGACACCCTGCTCGTTTGGCTCCGTCAGTAGACTGCAGACGGAGCAGCCGCCCAGTGTGAAACGGCTGATTGGATTGATTAAGGGCAGCTTCCACTGAGCCTCGACCCTCCTGTGAGCTCCTGTTTTAAAGGTCACAGCTCACAGGGGCGTTTTCCAAACAGAATATATATATATATATATATATATATATATAAGGCAAGTAAAAGGGAAGTGAATTAAAACAATTGAGTATTTGATTTTAACCTTCTGTTATTCCTTTTATGCAAGCAGATGGCATAAATATACGGTACGTGCGTGTTGGTCTGCAGTACATTTCATTGGCACTTCCATTGAGGAGCAGGGCTCTCTGGCGCCCCCTGGTGCTCACCCTTTCTCGGCACGCCCCTCTGACACATTCCCGCCCAGCTGGGTGCTCCGTGGCGGCGGCGGGCCGGTGTGTTTTTTACGAGGGCGTGTCCCGTGACCCGTTCAGTGTGGGGCAGGCCCGGCATTCCGTCCCACGCTGAGGAGGGAACGCCGAGGAATCCGCCGGGACATGGGGGGGGATGTCCCCCCCGTCCCCATAAAATTCCCAGGTGTGAAAATCGGAAAGAGGTGGCAAACCAACACGAGTGCCGCTCGTCTGTACCCTGGCTCTCTGGTTCTTGTGGGATCTCAGAGGGATCAGATGAAAAGGGCTAGTGAGTGTATTTGCAGCCCTGACGTGTTTCAGCGAGTCAGACGCTTTACCTGTTTTTAGCACCCAACGCCGTCCCAGCTGAGATTGTGCCATCCGTGTTCAGATGGATCTCCGGTTTACTCAAACATTGCCCTTGCTGAGCATGACTACTGAATAACTAGCTGGAGCAGCAGTGGTGCTACATATGCAGTTGTGGGGAGGAGGGGGGTGGTCATTATTATTCAGAGAATTTTTAGAAAATTCTCCAGTGTTTCAGGCATACCGTATTTATAAATATGTCCGCAGGTATTTTTGCGCCTACCTGTGTTGTTTGATGCAGAATAAATTCAGCTGCAGTTATATAATACTATAGACACTCTTCTGAGGTTTGGTATGCATACAATTCCACACAGTACAAATTACGTTACAGGCTCTTAGCAAACTTGCAAACTTGCACACTTGGCACAGTTCACAAATGTTGCATTTTATTATTGATAATCAAAAGTGCATAGTTGCTGTTTTTCTTGGTTATTCTTGGATATTTTGTTTATTGAGTGTGCTATAACTACCCAGAGCACTGGTGATGCCATAAAAGCCTGCTACAGGCTTACTATATGGGCAATTTCACAGTGCAGATGATATATGTACACAAATTTTTTTGGTGAAGAATTTGTGTACCCGGCTATAGGAGTTACTTTTGAGATTCATGAAAATGTATCTATCAATCTTTTTTATTACACTATGTACATATGACAGAATAATTATGTAGACCATGATTTTGACAGCATTTTGACTTTGCCTGTGCTGATTTAATTTCTTAATTCACTGTAGGACTGTTGAATTAACCCTTTGAAGGGTAGGCTTTTTGGAATGTTATGTTTTTTCAAATTTCTAAGTCAGTGTTCTAGAACTGCATTGCTTTCAGTTACCAGTACTGATTCTTACATCAGCATTAGAATTTCCAGAACATTCTAATCACATATTTGTGACCTCACACCTTACGGGGTTAAGTCTGGGCCTTCTTGGCCTTTTCATGTGAACCACGGTTCTTATACAGTTCTGTGATGTGAACATTAACAGCAAAGTTAGCGCCTGACCTTCTGGTGGTGCTGATGATTTACATGTGGATTATGCATTAAGCAGATTCGGATATTTCAGTCGGCTTATTGTGTAGCCTGTGTTGCTGTGTGTGGCCACTAGGGGCAGAGTCTGTAGTTGCACTTTGCCTGCATTCAGCCAGAAGGCTCAATAAACGATCACTAACTGGGTCAAATTTTCAAAGCATATGTTTTTTACTCATTCAGATTCAGTCTTCATTTAACTACGACACTGACTTTCAGTGTGCCACAAGTTTAAAGTTGGACATGTAATTAAAAAAAGAAAATTTATATGTGTACGTACAAAGCATCAGTGTTAGTCGCAGTAGTTTCACAAAGCATGTTAATGTCAATGGTGGTAGTTTC